>NW_010413209.1:62426-62764 GCF_000710305.1 Buceros rhinoceros silvestris | reverse complement strand
GAAGAGGAGTAGAAAGATGTTAAAAATTAATATACTGTGATGAATATAAACCAGACCCCTAAGAAAGAGCTGTGGTGCAGAGCTAAAGCATGCTGGGAAGACCATACATATCTCACACTGTCATCTGGAACAAACACACAGCCTGCAAAACCCAGGGTATTCCAACAGCATCGACCGAACTGAAAACTGACTTCAGGAACTAAAATATGGAAAACAAACCCCTTTCTGTTCGAAATGCACATAGGATATGATCCCTGCTGAATAAATCCTGACAAAGGAGGATTTTTAGGTTGCCTTGAGAAAAGTCAGTTGGCATGAGACTCTCGGGCAGGTTTTTC
>NW_010413209.1:61953-62232 GCF_000710305.1 Buceros rhinoceros silvestris | reverse complement strand
CAAAGCCGACAAATCGGGTTCCTGTGGAGACACCTGCTATGCAGAAGTAATTAAATCCTGTAATAATCTCTATTTACACACCTTACTAATGCAAAATCCAAACAAGCTTAATTCCAAAAACTCTGTATCAGGTCTAAAACCTCCCTTTCTTCCCTGCTGATTAACATGCCTGTGTAAGCACAGCAGCCAACGCACCCGTGACAAAGACGGTAGCTGAAATTCTTGGAAAGAAGTTGCAAAAGCACAATCTTTTCTCCTGTATTTCATGTTTTCTTCGCA
>NW_010413209.1:61384-61738 GCF_000710305.1 Buceros rhinoceros silvestris | reverse complement strand
TGTAGAGCTGGGAGCCTATGCAGAAATTCCGAGGGTAACTGGGAACGTGCTTCAATTCATCCCTATTAGAAACACAGTTTATGGTGCCAGTATCCAACACATCTCTTCAGGAAGGTTGTAGCTTTGGGCTCTTTATAACTGACTATTCATTTCCCTTTTTTTTTGTGCACAAAGCACATGACTGCCAGAGACACATTCACCTTGAGGTGAGGGTCAATCACCAGGCCAGGAGGCAACAATGAGAACCTCTTCAGTGAAGCACCATTCAGTACAAAACCATATTCAAATACTTTTATCTAAGAACTGTTTATATTTTTTCCTCAGTTTTTTAGTGAATAGATCCCTGTTTTCCTG
>NW_010413209.1:52194-61262 GCF_000710305.1 Buceros rhinoceros silvestris | reverse complement strand
AGATGGAGTGTTTAACTCCATTTCATTTACACGTCAGTGGAAGATCTTTAGATATGCTGAGGTTAGTGCTACTCAACTGGGAGCTGTGTTCCTCCTGCTTTATACCACACTACAGCAACATTTAAGTGCTTGGTCTTCACCATTGGACTTACCTGTGACTGCCACGCACAAAAGACGAGGAACGCTTTAATAAACTAAGCTAACAGGGGAAGGCACTCTTCTCCTGGGACGTGCCTGTCACCACAGGAAGCCACGACATCGCATTAGGCACAGTAGAACTGTGCCGGCCACATAGCATGTCCTGAGCGCCCACACAGTGTCCCGTCTGGAAAAAAACCAGGTGAGGAGCCAAGGATAACCCATAGTGCCACAGGAAGGCAAGGGCAACAGGAGGAAGCCCTGGCAGGGTCACAGGATGTCCTTGTGTTTTTTACAGTAAGAGTATTAAGAGCAAAGGCATGGCTTGGAATTTCCAGGAACAGCATTAACAACACTGACTCTTGTAATCCATTTCCTAACTGGAAGCTGAAAGAGGCTTCATAGGAGACTTCTCTTAGGATTCCTCCTTAAAGATTGCTCCTTAAAAAGATCTGTTGCTTTTCTTGGGTCTTCAAAAATCTGATATAAATGAAGATACTGATTGCCTCTAACACCTACATCATCACAGACAGGTTGAGGCTGGCAGGGACCTCTGGGGTCCATGCAGTCCCACTCCCTACCCAAACCAGGCCCATGTCCAGGTGACTTTTTAATATCTCCAAGGACAGAGACTTGAACTTCCTGGGCAGCCTGTGCTCGGTCACCTGGCAGTGAGAAAGCTGCTCCTGAGGTTCAGGCAGGTCACACTCCAGATGAGGAGCTCTACCCTTTTTTCTCCAAAAAAGAGACAGTAAATGTTCCTGAAATTCCGTAAGGCTGAGTTCTTGAAGGTTATTGGAGATACCACCAGTTCTACCTCCGTCTGATCCGGCGCCAGTTTAAAGTTTAATCAATATGCTTTCTTCATGTGTTCAGAACTACACCAGTTAAGCTTGCCCCGCATTTTATTCTACAACTGGAACTGTTTGATAGGATCAGCTTTATTGGTTTATCTTTGCTCTTGTAAAATCAGATTTGTCTTCCATATACTTTCTGGTCCTTCACTGTTTGCTCTGAAGTATATTAAACCTTTAAAAAGATGCTTTTTGCATAACTCCTGTTAACTCTTGATGCTTTGGTCTGTTTGGGTATTTTTAACACATAACATCTTAAGTATTCTGGTTTTTTAACTCCATCCTGTTATCTAGTACAAAGCTAAGGGCACCAAGTTTCTATGTTGCCCTGGAAATTAATCCTCCAGTTGGGCAGAAACCCATTTGTAAAAGCCACAGCAAAACATCCAAGGCTGTCATCCATTTAATGTCCCATCCTTATCCCCAGACACCAGCACCCTCCACAGCCATTGCAGTACTCCTGAGCACTTCTTTTCCTCTTATTTTTCACTGTGCAAAGTTGAAACTTCAATTCTAGATCTTTTTCAATGAATTGATGATCTTTAGTAATATTTCTCTGCAAGTTATTCTTGGACAGGAGGGTCTTCTTCCCTGTTCCTCCCCATTCACGCATTATTGTCACATTACATCTGTGGCTGGGTTGGGTTTTGGTTGGTTTTTATTCCCCTCCCCCACCCCCACAGAAGTAAATCCCTAATGGCCTGAAGAAATTCCAGGGCCATTGCTGTATGCTAAAATCAGATAGATCTTTGCGTTTTCTAAATTAACACCATCCTTTCCTTCATTCTTCGTACTGAACTGTCCCAATAGAACAGTCCAGTTGTAGCTGATTTGGATTTTGCTCACATGAAAACCATAAAAGACAAATTTTTGAAGAAATGGTTGTGAATTAACTCTATTGACATCTGAAAGGGTTACAGAGTTGGACAGGTACTGGAGCTCTAGAAACATGCCAGTTTGGAAAAATAAGGAAATTAAGAGGAAAGGTTAAACTACCCTTAACAGGTTATGAACTTGAATCCATTTTACTTGTTGAGCTCCAAACCCAGACCTGTAAGAGGACCCAAGACACCAAAGCAGATGAAGTCCTATTATGTTGCAGCACTGAGAGATGCAAGATTTGTCAGCCCAGTGAACCGTTAGGTCTTAAAATAAATGAGCAGTTTATTGACCTTTCAGTGATGGAGACAAAACTAAAAGCCAAAAATACCCCGGCAGTGAGCAGGCAACATGGGTGATCACTCAGAAGTTTCTGGCTCGCAATGGGAGAGCGGCCCTGAAGGTCACCGTGGTGCTTCACTGCAGTGGAACGAGGGTTGCATTGATTTGCTGAAAACTTCTAAGTAACCCAAAGGTTTTGCCTTTATGCTCACTTAACTCCTTACTCATTTTTTGTTATGACCACATATATCTGCTCCTTTAGCTTCACTGTGATACACCAGGACTGCCATAATCCTGGAAAAAAATAGGGCCATTATCTTCCCATCCTGAGAGTATTTTCACACATGCTGATTTTTGACTCTCAAGCTGTGCCATCTGTTTCAAGGGGAATAGTCGTAACATTAAAGTTAACCATGCTCAAGTTCAGAGCTTCAAAAGGCGCCCAAAACAGAGTGAGGGCTATAGCCAGAGACAGCACCTTTGACATTTCTACACCAGTCTTATGATTTAATAAGACAAAAGGGAAATAACTGCTTTACTGTAGTGTGTTAGCTCTACAGAACGCTTGTGAAACAGTGGTGTCAGTTCTGATCGAAGCCACTCCACTCCATAGGACACAATCATTGCGTCTAGAGCAAAAGCATTGGACTCCACATCCCGGGGGTCAGAGTGGTTCCAGCTCCCTAAGTCCACATTCTCATTCCCCAAAGACCAGCTCACCTCTAAATTTGACAAACTTTTGTCTCTGGACCATGATAACCCACCTACGCTTGAAGAGATCACATCACACAGTCTCCTCCTTTGCCCCAGGGAGTATATAACAAGGCTTCACAAAGCAAAAGGGTTTCTGCCAGAGGTGTCTATATTGCCTTGCTGCAAAACACAGCCCAGTGGTTATTGCGTTTCCGTAGGTCTTTCCCCAGGCAAAACCTACTTTAGATCCAAGATCCACCACATCATGGGCAAGACCTCCCAGCACTCAGCATCTTCCTCAGGCTCTTTTCAGGAGCCATGCCTGTTGTAGAGAACCTTAATGAGACCAGAATGAATTCCCTTTGGAAATACCTATGTCCTTTTACTCCAGACACAGGTGCCTGCCATAAGAAAAATAGCATTTTGTTCTCCTACCCATAGGACACTGGGTTTTGTTCTTCAGAGACACCCAGCTCCTCTTCTTCACCGCGCAAGGCTTTGGCACTGGCAGGTTGCTCTACCCATTGTCCAGGGTTGTGATTCCCAGAGTCCTTTTCGCGGACCTGGACAATACTTACTGGAGGTGAGAGTGGAAGCCGTGCAGCTGCTACAAATAAATGTTCAACTACACTACAGGCATTTGTACTTGGTGAATAACAAAGAGGCAAATGCTTAATAATTTGTAAATTTAAAATTGAAATATAAGGGGGGACCCTAGGGAAAATATGTAAGTGTGCTTTCTAAAAGGAGCACAGAAATAAAGTCGTAATACCAATCCTGATTTGCATGCAGGAACACATAGCATTAATCCTGAAATTTAAGTATATTAAATCCTGTTTTCTTGCTAAAGGCATGATCCTGCCATTACCCATAGTTTGGGACTTTAATAACTGTTCTTACCCCGTGCTCAGGTAAGTCTGGCGTTGCAGGAGGGATGGAAATCTGTATGCTCAAGTCCTGCTCGCCACCAGGAAACACACACCTGAGGATCTGAGCAAGATGGCCCCTGCAACTGAACCCAGCTTAAGTAGCTTGCAATAGAAGGGCATAAAGTATGGCTTGTCCAGAGTAAAAGAGAATTAAGAGTTACAGGTATCTTCACCACAAGTTCCTCCAGGCATAAATAAGACAGCAACAGGTTATGGGCACCTCTCTACAGCCAAGAGCCAGCATGCGTTCTCCTCTCCCCAGCAGCTCCCACCGCTGGCTTTGAAGAGTGAGGAGCTGCAGAAATCATCCTGCGTGGTTCTGAGAGGCCAGCGAAGAGGCGGGGAGCTGCCAGCAGAAGAGGCCATTCCGTTTAATGTCTTACACTGCCACCATCTGAGAACTTACTCATTAAGAAACTCCACTAATGGCTGTCATATACCGTCCATCCCTTCCCCACAGCACCGCAGAGATTTAGGTTGAGGCAATAAAGAGGCAAGTGCAGAAGGAAATAAAAGCAGAGGAAAAGTAGAAGGGACATATTAAACCAGAGCTGCCGTATGCAATTTCTGTCTTCTCGATGTCATTTACTGCACAAGTTATTAGAAATGGACAGATGTTTATATCCACTTTATTGACTTGTCTGGCTGTAAAGGTAATTCTTGTTAAATGCCAGCTAAACACACAAGAATTCACCCCAAAATTTCATTTGCAGGACTTCTCTGTGCAAATGAAGTAGTAATGCTGGCTGCTACACAGCTTATGTGGGTGTTTATACATAATTTAGCACAGGTTCTCCTAAGAACAGGAATTACGGGAGAGCATGTGGTAGGCTATAAAAATCTGAGCCACTCAACAAAAATCATCCCTGACAAAGAGAGCCGAGTAACTGCAGAAAAGGGGAAATGATGCAGTCGATGCTCTCTTCAGGCTGATAGGAGCTGACTCGGTCTTTTCAAGAAACAGGGATGCTATAACCTTTGTGTCTCATTTCAGGCTTGGACCATATTCAACCACCTCCTGCAGCAAGTACAATGAAATAGGTTGTCTCGCAGTCCAAGGTTTGGTGCTAAGGAATCTGCCTTCTCCCACTGTAACTTCAGCTAATCCAAACAATATGGGATGTTAGAGCACAGAACCAAGCAAGGATTGAATTTAAAATTCAGACTCTGCTCAGAACTCCCAGCTAGTACTAAAAATAACTGACGATACCAGACAGCAGCACTTGGGAGTTTCCGATGTGAGGAGCTGCGGCAGCACATCAGCACAGTCCCAGCGGGCTTTGTTCCGGAGCCCCAGGGATGGACACTGCTCCCAGCCTTGTCACCACAGCCTACAGCCAGGGGAGAGCCGGCCTCGCAAAACACCGCTCACGTCAGCGAACGAGAAACACCCCTGAGCTGGAACCGAGCAGCAGTGCAGGTTTAGCTAGGTGGGAAAAACCTCCCTGCGTGAGCATCACTGCAAATGAGCGATTAGCAAGATCCTCCCCATCCGAGACACTCACACCAACACCAGCGTTATTAAAAGCAGAGAGCAAAGCTTTGTCCCCACAGCAGAGGGGGACACTCGGCCACCCGCTACTGCTCCTTGCTGCAGTTTTTGCACAGGAATGCTGTACCAAAGTTCCCGGGTTTGCCCCCGGCACTGACACTTTTCATAAGGAAGGCTCCGCTTTGATTACCAATGTCACCTTAATTTCTCTTTTTCACCACACAAAGCTCTCTTGCTTCAGGATATTTCAAGATTGCCTTCAATAAATATGAATGCAAATTTATTCGTGCAGATTCATTACTTGTCATTCACAGCATTACCACCGCTGTGGAAGCTAGAGAGACCTTCAGCTACACATTTCTTCCTCGGTATTTCTCCACCAAAGACAGCTACTTGATCTTCCACTACACTTTTTTGGCTTTTATAAAATAAATACACGAAAGAAGATATTTTTCAGGCTTAGTTTGTGCTTAGTGGGAAGACCTCCAGACTGTGGGAAGGGATGAGCTACCCACCTGCTCCTCGGGTTTAGGGCTTACATCAAACAGGATTTTTGAAAATAACCTGCTTTTCCTATAGGGCTGAAGAAAGTTTGAATTTTGGATGGAAACAAGGAACAAGGAAACCCCAAGAATGGTATTAAAGCCCTCTTGAATATTAATGAAGCCATCACAAAAGAAGCTACAGCATTAATATGACCGGCATGATAAAACATGGCTTCAGCTTATGGCATGTTCAATCGCTCATTTAATTTTTATAGGGGTTGATTAAGATGCCTTCACTTGAATTTTATACTGTTTACTATAAAACATTATCCTTTTCTTCAAAATCTATCGAGACAGACAAACCACACACTTGCCAAGCTGTTAAATAAATAGTATTAAATCAACAATACCCAGGGTCCCAAAATGCAAGTCATTTCCATGTATATTGATTTTATTTCCATTTGCTGCAATAAAAGTTTTGTCTCTCAGCAAAAAACCAGCTATTTTATCAAACTGTTTTGGTTTTAATTCTTGAAATAATGTCTTTCTGCAGACACTGCACAGGGCAGACTTGCCCTAAGTGCTTTCAAAGAGCCATGCTGGGTGAACTTAGCTATGTACAAAATAAGGCTCGAGTGGATACCTGCCCAGGAGACAAGGCGAGCAGCAGGGACAGCAACCAGACACTGCTCTGGGTGCGAAAATACAGGCAGGACCATTTCCCGGATACAAGGCTGGCAGCAACGCTAAGGCTTAAGGTAGGACTGTACTTTTGCTGCTTGTGGTAGGCTCCACAGCACAGCTGCAGCATGGACAGGGACAATCCCACTGTCCCCCAGCACTCGTGCCCCAGTCTGGGGTTCCAAACAGAGTCTACCCATCACTCCCCATCAGGACAGAGCAAGCTCCCAGTCCTTCCCAGCTCCTAACCCTGGTCCATGCAGGGTTACTCCCTTTGCGTGCCGTGACCCCACAGAGCACACACTGCCACCAAACGCCTCGTTCCTTACCCAGCAGCAGAGGCAGGAGGTGAGCTGGCTTCTCAGCAAGCAGCTGCCAGTCAGTGGGCATCAAAGCCCGAGGACTTGGCCTCCACCTGGGCAAGTCACGGTCTGTCTGAGCAGGCAGTTTGCCCAGTTTCATAGCAGAGACACTCATACAGGCTTTTTTGTCTCTATGGATCAGATCCTTTCCTCCTGTGCCTGTCTCGGTTTCTCACATTTCTATTCTCTGTTCTTGAAGATTTTGTCCTAGTTTTCTCCCAGCTGGATCTTCTCAAGTGCTTGGACGGATTGCACTTCTCTCAGGGGCCTTCATTAACACAACTACATATTATAGTGCTTGTTGCTTCAATCTCTGCTCAGTCTTCTATAAGGATGAGGTAAATTTCAAGCTAAACAAAATATTCCACTTCTGACTTGGCACTGCTGAGTGACTACAGACCATTCCATTTCCCAATACCTGAAAGCACTACCTTGAGACTGAGGAAGAAACTAAGGCATTCATGGAGAACACAAAACACTGAACAGCTCACACTTTGCACAGCCATAAGGAAAAGCCCCGAGATGATGTGACAGAGGCTCCCACAAAACAGACAGCAGCAGCTACCCAAAAGTTGTCATTTTCTACAGTCAAAGTTACCATGCACTTGGACAGACCAAAATTAATGACAGGATCCCAATCCCAGTTGGGAATATATCACTACACAACAAATTCCTAAACTCTAAGGACCGCTCTTTAAGGAAGATGAGCCATAATGTGCACACTCTCACTCAAACAAGGGAAGATTTCCCACTCAGGGGTACCCAGACCAAAGGGTCATTCCCCAAAGGGGGAGGTGAGGGCTCACACCACCCCAGGAAGTATCCCCAGACAGCATCCCCATCCAAGGGGAGAGTCTTCTCACCACAAAAACCTGCTGCTTCAAGGAGGACCAGCCCAGTTTGGTTCTCCACAGTTCTCCTTCACAGCCCAGTCGAGTGGGAGCTGAGATCATTCTCATTAGTCGGGGGTGAGCACAAAGGCAGCTAAAAGAGCCCAGACTATGAGGCACCAGATAATGGCCCTGAATCATTGAGCTGACCTTTATCAGGTGTTTGGGCAAGCCCAGGGCTTTGTGGAAGCACCTCTCAGGGGGGCTGCACCTGCCACAGATGAGCATGTCTTTATCCTTGCAAAACCAAAACAGACAACAACTTTGCTCATCATTCATATTTGCTCATCAACACTTACAATTTGAAAGTTATTTATTGGCTAATAATTCTAATCAGGATGATCTTGGATGAAAACTCTTTAGAAGTGCCCTTTGTGAAAAGGCTGGAATTAGTCTTTCTCCTTTTGCCAGCAGAATAGAAGGCTGCTCCCTTTTCCAATCTATAATAATCATTTTTGGTTCAGCTACACTGAGCTAAACTTCAATTGCTCTACAGCATAACCCGGGCCACAGAATCTATATTATTCGATATTTTCCATAAGTTCTGCATAATTAGACCCACCTGTTTTCTCTTCGAGTTTTACAGGCTAATCGCTTATGCTTACTTCATTATGATAAGAACAATCAGAGGAGGCTGCACAGCCACTGCTTTTGAGCAACATCAGATGCTGCAGTTTTTAAACACCACCAAACACATGCAATAAAGCTGCTGGCCAGGTCCCAGCCACTCCAGTACAGCCCAGCTGCCTCTTGCAGTTTAAGCACTAGAACTTCACAGTTCTACATCTCTCCAAAAGTTTTCCGGGCACAAACCTGGCAAACATGAGGCAGGGAGAAGGGATGCTGCAGAGATGACCTTAGGGGCCTCCTTGTCCTTGATAGCAGCTTCATCTTCACTGGGCTTCTCCTCGCAACACAAACAAGACAATTCCTTCAGAACAGACCTGATAAAAAGAGCTTTGCAGACCAAAAAGTCTGCCTGAGGAGTCGATGGGCAATAACAAAATACTACTGTGCTTCCAAGTAACTGGAGCATTTCCTGTACTCTGATAAATGCCAGCATTTTTCAGATTGCCTGACATAACACACTGATCACTTATCTGCCCAAGACAAAAATAAATCAATTAGCGGATGAACAGACCAAAAATTAAACCTCTTTTTTTTGAAAGAATCCCCAGAAACTGAGCACAGAATCCTCCGCTGGTTCAGCACAGCCTCACCAACAAACGCAGACTTACTTCTCTGCCTGTAAAAATGCTCATTTCAAGGGTTTACCCTCAGTGTGTTAAACCATGTTATTGTTCTCAATCTTTTAATCACTGCTGGAACTGAGCAGACCTTGAACTCCACGTTGCCTACAGCAGCACATGGTGGGAGCATCGG
>NW_010413209.1:37391-52084 GCF_000710305.1 Buceros rhinoceros silvestris | reverse complement strand
CGGAAGAGCAATGCTTTAGCTTCAGGAGGCAAAGGGGTGTCAGCTGCGTGGATCTGCTGCCTGCATGGCTCTGCAGCAGCTAACATCAAAGCTGTGGGCTTTCTCTTTGTATTCCAGAGCTATGGTTAGTATTGGTGATAAAGTCTGGGCACATCTGGCCAGCCCGTCCTCTTCCTCCCAGAAGAAAGCTGTGTATCAAGAGATCACAGCAGCGGGAGTTTCTCAGCTGAAGCCTTTGGGCCCGAACAGAAAGGAGCTCTGTGTAACAGTGGAGTGGGTTTAGATTGCTGGAAGATTCATGTTTTTCAAAGCAAACGCTGAACAAATTTCCCCATCATCTAAAATGTGTCACTTGCAAACAATAACAATCAATGGCAATATCTTGCTGAAATCCAGCCTGTTCAAATTAACCTTGTTTGAGCTTCAGTCTCAGGTGTCTGGGGATAAGAGTTTAGCACTTAGGCTGCCAATCTTAAAATAACTCAGGGAGAAGGGGGAAAAAAAAAAAAATCATTCTTCAAAAATCCTCCTCTAGACTACTTCAATGGCTTAGATTTTTCATTAGGTACAAGTGTGTTAAATACACACCACTCGTTGGGTTTGGGTTTTTTTTTAATACACCCCATTCCTTGTTTTGTGATTTAATCGGGCTTGAAGATAAGCTGAAGGGCAAGCCCTCAAACACAGCTGAAGGAAGATAAGACTTTCGTTCCTGAGCTTAAAGAATCCTTGCTGAACTATTCCACAGCAAACACAGCTCCCTCGCCCACCACAGCCTGTGTAGAGCCCGCACCAGTTACCCTGGCAGGGACCAGAGACGCTGTAAAGCACAAAGTCTCTGAGCGCCCATGGGAAAAGCAGCTCCCCAGCAGAACTTGCTGCTCGAGCAGCAGACAGGGAGATCAACTGTTTTGCACATTGTGCTACACCACTGTTCTCTGATGGTGACATTTTGTACTCAAATTTTAGCAGTTTAGTCCTGGCATAACATATTTGAGGCACATTTTATAAGAGGCAAGCAAGTGTAATTCAATGCAGTGAAAAGCATCAAAGCTGCGAAAGAGGAAGGAAAGCACAAACACTGAGAGGGTAAACTGAGCAGCAGATACTGAGGCCAAGGAGCGTGCAAGCACTGCCCCATACCCATAACCGACTACAGCAGCTGCCCAAACGAAGCCAGAGGAACTGGCTCGTTGGGAAACCAGCGTACGTAAAATCAGAGTCAATCACAGCATCTTTAGCTATATTCTAAGTACAAACAAGTTATGAAGAAAAGTGTTTATTATGGCATTTTTCTATCTCCAAAAGGCAAGTTTTCCAAAAACCTTCCTCCCGGAAAGAAGCAAACTACCTGCCTTCAGTTTTACACAGAGCAAGGACTCCGCTAACTCCGCATGTGGTGAAGGAGAACAAACGTATTTACAACCACCCTGGGAGTTCTGCTACATCTGTTACCAGGTTTTGAATAATGCTCTGTAAAAGCATCCTGGGTCAAGCAAGTCACGTAAATGATAACCCACATATCACATATAAATATAACCCACGTACTGCTGCCTTCCAAAGCCTTCTCAAGCTCCATTTAATAGAAAGATCCCAATGTAATTACAGAAAAGCAGCCTCTATGCTGCTCAGAGCACCTCTTGCTCAGCCCAGCAAGGGCTGCTCTCAAGCATTGCTGCAGCCCAGTAAACATGAGCCGTAGGAGGGAAAGCGAGGCAGAACCTTTCAGTATTATCTTCTTATTTACAAGCTACATATCGGGCTGATGCATCATGTTCCCTGGCAGCCGCCAATCTCACCGTGAGGTAAATGACAGCAATTTCAGTGCGGGGCTCACTAGATGGGTTCTCTTTAAATAAGTGAAAGCTCTGTGGTGGCTTAAGACACTTGCGTAATACTGTGAGAAGTGAATGCTGCTGAACTCGAAAAGGGCAGAGGGTTTTAGTGAAACAAAGCTGGCCTTGTTAAAAATCCACTCCCTAGAGAGACCCACGTATCTCTACATTCATCATCGGGTTAAGCTCAGGCAGTTCAGAAGCCATCAGGCAAGGAGCAAAAGAGAGACAAGCCCAGATTCCTTATTTTCAGAAGGAAAAATTACTTAGATACTTACAGCACCCAGCAAGACTCCAGTGACAAGGACATGCTCAAGAGAAAGGGCTCTTCCCAGGCTACTCTTGGTCCTGGCTCGGTGTCCACATGCCACCTGACAGCCAGCTGCCCAGAGCTCCCTCACAGTGAACATCACTGAAAGAGCAAATAGGCTTCAGCTGCATCTGACTCAAGACTTAATCCAGAATGATTAAAGCTGCTCTCTGTCAAACTCATCCCACCATGCTGTATCAAACCTGAACCCGACCAGATAGTCCTGACCTAAGTGCAGCCCCCACTCATTTACAGACCCCACCCCAGCCACAGGCCTTATTAAAGCCCACTGGTATGCAGTCAGGCATCCTGAGAGCCTAACCCTGCCTCTGCCCTCCCTCCTTCCATTTTGCTCCAAACACAATTCATTCAGAGCAAGACACTTAGCCTGGAGTAGATCTCACACTGGGAGAATAACCAGACTATGGAGTATGACTGACAGCACATCATCAGCACAGATGAAGGACGTATCAAGAAATCTTCTACTTCTTACCTGGTCATAGACCATACAAAAAAAGTGTGTTAAATCCAAAGAGCAATTACTTCTAGCTGTAACCACATGGGTGAGAAGCCACTCCCTCACCTGATCCTGGCAGTACATCCAGAGGCCTCTCCTGTGGCATATGGAAGCAAACTGCTCATATTTTCCATGCCAGCGATTTGTCTTCACTTCTTATTGCACCACAGTGCCATGTGCTATGATTTCAAATTCCTAGGAATAGCCTCATTTTAAAAGGTGCCAGAAAGTTCCCTGTTTCTCACCATGCGACAGAGCCTGAATGCTTTACAAGTCTGTTTTCCTTAGCTCCATTTCACAGACTGTCAAAGGAGGATCTTAGAAACCCGAGCTGGAGCAGAAAAGCAGCTTCTGACCAGGCAAAAAGGGACAACCTTAAGACGCGCCTAAAGCTGCGTCACCTTCCCCAGAGCTTTTATGGGGTGGGTTTGGGGTGGGCAAGTGCCTGTGTGTGCAAGAAAGAGGGAAAGGAAGAGAAAACTGAGCTCCGGAGGGGCGGTGTTGTCATTAGTCCTGTACCTGTTAAAGTAATGCCAGCAATGAATCATGATTCACAACGCTGTCAGCAAGAAATGGAAAAGCTATATTTAAAATCTGGGAAAAAAAAAAAACCTTAGCCAAAAAGCGGAAGAGTCTGAAATAGCAGAAGGTTCACAAGGTGTGAGCTGCAGGATGTGCCAGCCCCAGGCTGTTTGCGCAGGAACGGTGGTGAGCCAAGGCTGCGGCTGAGCAGGCAACCCCTGCTCCCAGGGTTCACAAGGTGTTGGCTGCTGGAGGTGCCTGCCCCAGTCTGTTTGCGCAGGAACGGTGGTGAGCCAAGGCTGCGGCTGAGCAGCAAACCCCTGCTCCCAGCCTGAAACGCACGTCAGGAGAGGCCGATCGTGTTCCCTTTCCCAAGGCTGACCAGAGGGTTCCCACCCTTGACTTCTCCTCCTTGTGTAGAGCATCATCAAACTCCCTCGGATGCTTGTGCTTCATTTGTTTCCAAATTGCATTTCACTGATGCAAGTTAGAGAATCAACTGGGACGTACCAGGTGTAAGAGATGAGAGAAACGGCATTTTCTTCTCTACCTACAAGGAAAAAACTCATACACAGCTTTTCGGGAAAGCTCAAGACAGCACAAGAATGAAGAGGTTTTAAGTAGGTTGCATGGTTTATCACAAATTTATCTTTATTCATAAAATGTAATAACAATATTCCTGTCTGAAGTAGGGAACGAAAACTCAGATTGAGATCCAAATACTTCAGTACAACCACTTCAGTAGGACAAGAGGAAACGGCCTCAAGTTGCACCAGGGGAGGTTGAGGTTGGCCCTGAGGAACAATTTCTTCCCCGTTGGGGTTGTCCAGGACTGCCCCAGGCTGCCCAGGGCAGTGGTGGAGTCCCCACCCCTGGAGGGGTTTCCCAGCCGTGTTGAGGTGGTGCTGAGGGACAGGGGTCAGGGGGGACCTGACAGTGCTGGGGGAACGGGTGGACTCGATGAGCTTAAAGGTCTTTTCCAACAAAACAATTTTGTGATTCTGTGGTTCAGTAGAGTCGAACCACTTTGTCTATGTGATCTGATGTAATTAAGTCTTATTTTAATAAAATAAAATGGATCTTCCAATAACACTGGATTATCACATCACACATGTCGGAGATCCTAGAAGTGTCGTGGCACATTACGACTTTGATGTGTGTCACTACTCTAAGTTTGCTTTTAAGACATAAGGTGTGTGGATTGATTTCTAGTTTGGCTGACGGGCAAGTGGGGGGAGGGAAGGACAGGGGAGAGGCAGCTGAATGGCCTGTTCAGGGCTTTTTACTTGGGTACGGAAACACAAGATGAACTGAACGGAATCCCATGACCTCCCGATGCCATGTCCCTCGTGACATCAAGGTCTCAGACTTAATTTTCCACAACTATGAATTAACTGTCAAGCTGTATAGTCGACTTAGAGTCAATGAACGTATGACGACACATGAAAGGGGACACACCACGGGGTTCAGCTCAATGCAGCTGCTGCCTTTTTTGTAACCAGGTCTCTGCTTTTGCTGAGTGAAAGTAGTGAAAGAGCTTCTGCATATTCCCTCCTCTGTGGTCAGTGATTGCTAGAGCATGTCCACTCATTCTACTGAATTCAGCAGTTTTAAAGGTTGTTTAGATGTACGTGTGCCAACTGCTTCCTTTGTCTTGATCACTTTGTTCCGGGGTGTGAAAGAGTCCATCTAATTGTTCATTACAGACCAAGAAAAAAAGGACACAGGCTGAGGCGTCCAGGGAAGAAGGCAAGCCAAGACACTTTGTCTTGTAGGACAACTTGTTTGTTTGCTGGAGCTCGTGGGGCAAGCTGCAGGCAGACCACCTCCTGCTCCAGGCTCCTTATACAGAACTCGGGATTTGTTTTAAAAGGAGAAGAAAGGCATTACTGGAAGAAAGGACAGATGAATATTTGTGCAGGAGAGAGACACCACTGAGCTACTGGGCAGCGGTGGAGTCTCTCCCAGCCAGGAGTTTCTTGTTGCAGTTAGGATCACAGAATCGTAGAACAGAATCACAGACTGGTTTGGATTGAAGAGACCTTCAAAGCTCACCCAGTCCAACACCCGGCAGGGAGCAGGGACATCTGCACCCAGAGCAGGGTGCTCAGAGCCCCAAGGTCCAACTTGACCTGGAATGGTTCCAGGGATGGGGCTTCTCCCACCTCTCTGGGCAACCTGGGCCAGTGTATCACCACCCTCAGTGTAAAACGTTTCTTCTTTCTGTCTGATTTAAATCCCCATCTTCTAGTTTAACCCATCATCACCCCTTGTCCTGTCACAACAGGCCCTGCTAAAAAGATTGTCCTCATCTTTTTTACAGGTCCCTTGAAGTACTGGAAGGCTGCAATAGGTCTCCCAAAGTTGATCTCTTTAGGTCAAACAGTGAATAAATCGTTTTATTTTTCCTTCAGAAAATGGAGAGCGACAGCAGCTCTGGAAAAGGACAACTTTCCTGTGCTCCTCTTGATTTCCTTGGCTGATGCTCAGTGTTCTGGGGCTGGAGGAGCTCCCAGGCAGTGGACCGTGGGCAGCCACCACAGGCAGCAGGGCTTTTAATGGGAGAAGAGTCACAGGCACCGTTCCCAAAGCATGGGCTATCAATCCCATCAGCACCAGCAGGGCCAGAAAAGGCGAGAGAGGCTGCCCAGTCTCCACGCCCAGAAGCCAAGAGCTGGGCATGGGTGTGACTGACACCACAGCTCAGGGCAGGGGATTACAAGAAATCTTGTTTAAGATACTGACTTGAATTTTCATTGCAGGGGAGGACGGGTGTAATCTCCAGAAACTTTGCAGCAGAGTTTAAATGCAAATCCAGGTAATCTGTGCTCCTGCTAACAAGAGGCTGGAGCGGTGGTGCCACTCAAAGGGGGACCTGCCTGGGTGTGTGGCTATTAAATTGTGACCATGGCAGCGCCTCCTTTCTTTGCTGATTAACCTTTCCCTCAGAAGCAAGATGACAGCCCAGAGCTGTGACAGAGAACAGGGTACCGGAGCCCTTAGGGCAGACAGAATGCTGTTTTCCTCAGCCCTTGTACAACCCCTGTACATGTTTGGGGGGCTGTTTGGGCCAGTTGATGAACCAGGTGATGAGCTCACCTGCAAGACAAAAAAAGCAGAAAAACTTGCTCTTTTCATCTGTGGAAAGAGATGGAGAATCCTTAGGAATACTTCCAAGCGTGCCCTCTGACCTGCGTCGTTTGCATGTTTATTTATGTATATCTATGTTTATTTATTTTATATATGTTTATATATTTATATAGGTCTGATCTGCCAGGAATCTAACATTTTCTGAAGCGCATGGTATATATCACACTTGCATGACAGCTAACTTGCTATTCTCCCTCTCCCAGAAGCGGAAACTTAGGTATAAGGAGGTAAAAAATACTCAATTACTTAACAACAGCTTTGATGTAGAGAACAAAGTGTGATTTAGCATTTGTCAGCACTTGTCACATACTGACACCTCCTCATATGACTCTTCTCCTTCTTTGTGAACAGCATCCTGAGTTGGGGACCTAAATACTTCCTGTAGCCCTGGAGGAAAGCTTGGCGCTGTCAGCTCCGCTCCCTGGAGAGGAAGGGGCGGTGAAATTCTTTATTACAGCATTTATTTCACAGAAATCAGACACAATTAGCCTGGGGAACGTGGCAATCTCATTAGTCACTTGACTCTTTATTTGCCCACTCAATGATTTCCCTGACTTATTTTCTCATTTATAATTGGTGAGGAGTGCAACACGGCCCTTTCATCCATCCTGGCGCTCCCTGGCATCTGCTAACACCTTTTTCAAGACTTCTCACAGAAAGCAAGGGTTCAGGTCCCATAAGTGCTCCCGTAAGATGTACCGGTAGCTCCTCTCCATGCTGGGTAGCACCTTTTTCATCCTACCTGTTAGTATTCCTTCCTGGGAAACCCTTCAGGAGGCCCAAAGCACCGACAAAGAGCTGCCGCGTTGGCCACCTTTTCCTAGAAAGCTTGTGCTCCATTGCTCCATGAACTCTCTCGATGGCTGAAGGGCATCCCCCTGCCCCACGCAGCCATAAAATCAGTTACTGACAAGTGCTACTAACGGCACTAGAGTTTCTTAATGCTGGGCTGCAAAAACGCCTTATGGGAAGAGGAGATAATCTGAAACCATCTATGGTCACGGTTCACAGCTTTAATAGTTCATAATGCTTGAGATGATAAGAAATAATTGCCCATCCCATAGGATGTTTTGATAATAAATGGCCAAGCCTTCCCTGTCTCCTGCAGACCCTGGACGTATCTGTTCCTCAAGTTCACATCTCGGCAGTCAAACACAGCCAAGACTCTTGCTGCCACTGCCCTGGGACTTCCAGTCCTTTCTTCAAACGCATGAGCAACATGTTTTGCCTATGGTAAGATGCACTGGTCTTCAGACCTGAGAACTCGGTAGTCTCTCAGAAAATTTTTTTTCTCTCTTTACACGTTGATGTCACTGTTTGACAGTGTGTATTTACCTCACTCCACACTGGAACACCAGGAGCTGTGAATACGCTGCCGTGTCGCGTCTCAGCCCATGTTGTGTGCTTTTTCCTCCTGAAATAGGATATTTGTAAAAACTTCAGAACAATTTTCCCATATTTTTCCATTTACTTTTCAAGCTCATTCCTTCCAACAGCTACCTAAAGCACACTCTAATTATTTTTTTCCCCTCTAAGAAATTTTCCAGCTGCATTAACTGAGATTCTGCTCTACTAAGCTTCCAAACCAAGCCGTTGTGATAAGCCTTGTGCACTGATGTCTTTTACCGCTGGTTTTCCACCTCCTTACTCACAGCTCTGCTGGAAAGTGCAAAAAAGTGGGCACTTGAAGCGATGGCCATTTAGCATCAGCCGAGGAAACCGCTGCAGCATGAAAAGTGGAAGAAAGACATTATGAAGAATGAACAGACAGTTTCTCTTAGCTGGTTTTTCAACCGAGGCTGGACAGATTAGAAATAAGAAGCATGGAGAGCCCCGACGCCTTCCAAGCTCAGCCAACCCACAACCTGCAAATCACTTTGCCTGGGATTTGGGGGCTTAGACTCAAATACTCCATTTTATTTTAATTAGCCAGCCAGCCTTCTACCAGCTGTACTTAGGGCAGCTGTTTTCTTCATTCAGGTGTGGTGGAAGAACATCTTCCTGCTGTGGATTCTGGAAATGGCACTAGAGATGGGATCTGGCACAGACCCCTTTCAGGGACATAGAAACATCCGTGGAGATGGAGGGATTACGTTCTCAAAGCAGCTTTGTGAGGTGTCGTTACTCATCTCCAGTTCATAAAATGATCCAAAGATGGAAGGCAGGGGAAGGAGCCGGCGGGCTGGCAGTGACCCTCCTGCTCAGACTCCGAGGATTCATCGTTCCTCCAGGATGGGCACCGGCCATGTGTTCTTGCATGAACACAAACCACCCGCTGCAGAGCTGAACTGTCGTCCCACAGCCCTGCCTGGTCACCTTTCGGAGCAGTTTGAGTCTACAGAGCTCAGCAGACCCTTGCTACAGCTGAATGTTGTTATTGTTATTTCAATACCTAAAGCTCTCACCACATGCTTAAGATCCAGGGCTAAGATCCTACCATTTACCTATAAACCAAATATAATAAAGTGCTTTATCAAGAGGACTGAACAGCCACATAGAGTGATTGTAGAGAGCCTTCAGTGATGACAGAACTGATAATCCTTGAAATGGAGCTTAAAGCTCTGTGCACTTACCCCTGGAGTGGGGCTCCTGAATTCTTGGTGTAGGGTTCCTGAAGATGTGGAAGTTGGGTGATAAGAGTTGGACGGAAGATCAACAAAGAATAAAAAATTAGTCTTAATGTGACTGAAATAAAGCATTTGACAAAATAATTCCCTTCTAAATGTGTTTTTTATCATTATCATTATTATTATATTTTTTATTATTATTATTTTCACATGTGGCACAAACAGCAAGTGGAAAAAGATCATTGACTTCTGAGGCAGTTGTTCCCAGGGAGATATAAAACACTGATTTACCTCATGGGATGCTTTCAAGAAATAAGGCAACTCACGGGAAAAAAATGGAGTTAAAGCCATGAGGAGGTGTATGAAACTGGTACCTGAAAAAGCTGGGATTTTATTACTGTTATTGAGAGGCTGTTACCATGTCTGAAAAGCATATAAATGTGCTGAGAAAAATAGAAAGATGTCTGCTTGGAAGGGCACACACTTGGAAGGACACGCCGCTAACAACAGTAACACTGCCTTTTGTCGGTCTTTTCATTAGTTTTTCCCTTTTGCCGTGTTTCACAGGAAATTATCCGTGGGTCCCCTGTCTGCTTAGCCTCATCCTTCCCACCGGATTCATTTACCCCTTTGCTTCAGAGATGAGCTCTGCCCAGATTTCAAATTCCTCTACTTTATCACTCTAAAGAGAAGAAAGCCCTTCCCGGACAGCAGGGAAGGGAGCACTCTGCAGAGGTAGTAGCAGGAAAATGAATGTGTCTGGTTGTAGGGAAGGGAAAAGCCGAAGAGTCAGCACTCCTGGGCTCGATTGAAACCACAGCCGCCGTGTGCATCGCTGAGCACTTTATCTGCCTTACTGAGTTTCCCCATCTGTAAAATGGGAATAGTGGCCTCGCAGGGTTGTCCTGAATCTTCATTAATTAATACTCACACAACCTAAGGATTTTTTAAACTCAGGTCACGTTTAATTACTACACATATAACTAAGATATAGGAGAAACAGAAGTCAGATATTAGTAGGACAAGGGACTAAGAGGGTCTGTAAATCCCCTAAATCACCCCACACCCACAGTGGGATTACACCAACCTGTCCCATTCCCCACAGAGGTCTTCCAGCCCCCCCTCAGAGCGAGGGTGCAGCCCCACAGCCCCCAACCATCAACAGTCCAGTCCACCCAGTGCCCAGGTGCTCTTAAACGCGGCACAAAACATTTCTTAACAACTAAAGAATCCCCCTTCGCTCTAATTTAAGACTATCGGCTTTCGCTCTGCCCTGAGTGGACACGGGTAACGGCTTAATGCTTTGTTCTTTGCAATATGCTTCTACATAATTAAAGGCTTCTCATGCCTCTCCTCGGGATTCTTGTCTCCAGCCCAACCAACGCCGGCGCTTGCTTTTTCTCCTCATTAGCATGTACAAGCATTTTCTTGGGAACTGTCTAGAATAATCCTACTCTTCTGCATCGCTGCCTGGGTTATTAAGGAAAGTGTGAAAAGGAGAATTGTTCTCAGAGTATTCCACAAATTGTTGCAGGGTTAAGCCCTCCCCAGGGTAAACAGTCTTACGAGATGCAAAGTAAATACTACGAGGATTAGTCTCAAAATGCTTCCCAACTTTGAAAACTAACATTAGCCCAAATCAGTCATAACCATGCTCGGCTTGGTTAAGTCACTGGGTTTAAACAAGCACTTTCTCATAGGAAATGATTTCTAGGAACGAGGTTTTGTACAAATGTTCCTGGCTTAGGAGAGAAATGAGTTTAAAATTTGAATAAACAGACTGGGTCCCTCTTAGTATGAGATGATATCATGGTACTGGTACATCTCTGAGAGATGGGACCTCCTGGAACAGTGACTGGGTGGGGAAGGGGTGTCTGGATAAGTTGTCTAAGCAAAGGAGGAGGATAAAGGAGGAGTATTTTCCTGTGCAGTCATCATTTACTGTTTTCATCAGATAGAAAACTTGCGCAGGTAAACACATGGATTATCACAACAGTCAAGCTTCCAAAAGAGAACCACGCTAACTGTCAAACTGTTTTGTTCAAAACTCCATTTCTCTTACGTGTTCAGGAAATGCCTAATGCTGACAGTCCCAAAATCTGAACAAGTGCTGCTGGGGTGTAAACAAATATTCATAATACCTGGCTTCTGCACATGGATCCCGAGGAGGAAGAGCACAGCCACCTGCAGAGCTTCCTGGAGACCCAACCGCTTTCTCTGCTGCGAATGAGTCAGGTCACTTTTTACAGTCCTATCCTTATTCTGAAAAAAGCCCTTGTGCATATGGGGGACATCTAAGGACAGGAATAATTGGACTTACCTATTTCATGACCCTAAAATTCCTGGCATTTATGAACTTACTTGGTTGCTCCACAGTTTTTCAAATGTGTGGGACTTAAATTGATAGCAACCTAAGGTCACGCAGTACTGAACAATAAGTGAGCAGCAACAAGAACACTTGACTTTCAGAACAGCGATTAATCCATGTTCTCCTTAGCTGGAAATTGCCCTTCTGATAAATTTTCTATGGCTATTTTTTCACTGCTACATTATCTTTTCCCGAGGATGTAAGAGCCTTTCCTCATTATTCTAAGAATTCTTATAATATATTGATCTGGAGCCACTAGGAATAAAACCTCACTTGAATGAATGTCTGTTCACCCAGGAGAGCAGCAAAGAAGGTTTTGTCATATAACAAATTGGAGAATAAAGACAGTTTTTAAATTCTGATTTAGGGCATCTTACCAGAAGGGCGCTCAGTGGGATCTTCTTTCTATAAGGCTTTCGTTTTCTTTCAATATATTTAATTTTACAATACAAAAGAAATGAAAAAATGGAGCATATGCAACAGAAAATGGCATTAAGTTAAACATAGATGTAATGTGTTTATTTGCCTAATTATTATACTCTGTAGTAAAACGTCTGATCAACTGAACTTCTCTAAATAAAAGAGCAAAACCACCCCTACAAACACCATCAAGGAAGAAGACACTGAATTCAGTCCCACTCAAGAGGTTGTTTTCTAATAAGTTGAAATTTAGTGTTCCTTCACATTTTCCGAGCACACTTGGAAACTCATCCTTTTCCTCTTGAGGATTTTGAGGCTCTGAGCCTGGGGACCAGGTATCTCCACTTCACAGCAGAGACTATCAATATGTAAAATGACTCTTCCAGCTACTTCCAATGTGAAATAGACGGTGCGTTGTTCGGGACCACCGTTCCTCGCAGACCACACTGCTTTCCATCTTCTGGGTGTTTGGGCTTCTCCACTGCAACCACCTGCCCCAGACCCTCCTTTTTATCATCTCAGTAAGACCTTAATGTACATGTGTAGCAAACACGTATGAATACAGAAACCTCGACCTTTCAAATCCTCCTCAAGATTGAATTTCCTTACTCTTTTTCAGAAGAAGTACCTGAAATAGAAAAGCATAAAGGAATTGCCAGTAAAGGAAAGGCAAGTTTTTGACAGGAATCTCCTGAGCACCCAGGATTGCTCCAGCAGTTCACCTGGGCTGTAACCACCCGACCCCAAAGCAAGAATTACACTGCGTGTCCAACAGACTGAGAAAAAAAATCTCTGAAGTTCACACTATTATTCTACAAAGAATTTCCTCCAGACTGCAGACCCAGCAGCCCACTGAACCCTCATGTGACAGCCCAAAAGCCCGAGACACAAAGATTCCAGTTCTGCTCTAAGACTTAAATGATAGTCAAAGCTTCTCTGTTCTGCTAAAAACACCTTTTCAAATATTTGACAGCACTTCCTCATGCCTGTTCAGCCTGTACGTTTTCCAGCTCTCCAGTGAAGCTGTTTAATTATTTTTGCTAGTCCCCAGGTTGAGACTTGCAATTTTGCTCAAAACGAGTTGTCTAAGGGACTGATTATATTGTCTAACAGCGGTGCTTGACTTGACACCGTCATTGATGCTGAGCGTGAAAGTCCAGACTGTACTATTGCCCCAACGCCAAGGCTTTGCGCTCCTGTAATATTTAGTCTCATAAGATGCTTCCTTGTGTTGTCCCATAAGTGAAAATAAGATTCATTTTCCCCCTCCCCAGGAACTGTGAAGACCAGTAACTCCTGTTCCACTTTGTAACAGCATTGCAGTTTGCTATAAGAAAACGGCTCATCTGAAGCTGCTGCCTGAACATACCTGGAAGAGACAAAAGTCTCACACCCTCACGAGCAGAAAGGGGATGTCTCCTTCTGCCAAACTGGGGTGGAACTGGTCACGGTCGTAGATGCCAAGGTGGGAATGTACAAACCAAGTGGAAGCCAAGGGGAAGGTGTTGCCTCTGTCCAAATGATCTGTAAAACACTTGTGCCTCTGCAAACCTAACATTGCAGGCGCCAGAAACTGCACTGCTGATGAGCCTGGGGGTCTTTCCTTACCCAGCCTGCCTCCAGCGAGACCAGGAGCTGGTGTTTTGGAGGAATGTGCCGATACAGATGGAGAACAATTTAAGAAAACCTTAAAAATCTTCTTTACAAGCCTGTTAGACAGAAACGGGTTTCTCACTTGAACACAGATTTTTCAATTTCTTTCAAAAGTCTTGAACTTTATTTCTTTTTATTACTTTATTACTAATGTCTCTGTGGCTGAACACTTTTATTGTCCATGTAAATGTCCACCACATTGCTGAAACCTGCTGAAGTCCAGTGTGTGATACGCTGGGTCTGGGACTCAAATGAACAAGTACCTTCAGCTTCACATGGGCTTTCCTGAGCTCCCAGTGCTACTTTTTTCCATTCACTTTTCATTTACAAATGGACTACTGCTTCTTAAGCAAGAACTTCCTTTTTTGTTGTTCTTTTTTGTTTACTTTCATCAAAAAAGACCCCAAAAATACCAGGTCAGTCCACACACATTAAAAACTGCCAGAACAGTCTTAGAGCATACGTGTATCGGTTTGAATCCACACCCAGCTGACACTGTCCCAAGGTGGCCCAAGGCATCAGCGGGACACCAGGAGTATTGTCAGGTTCAAAGCCTCTCTGTGAATTGAGCTGGTGTTCCACCACCTGGGTTCCCACTGAGATGCAACCAGAGCTGAAAGACCATCTGCATCACCTGATGCTGGAAACAAAGACTAGAGTTAGCTAATACAACAGCAAATCTGTAAAACAGACCATCAAGGACTGGATTATCTCAGGACTGGTGTAACTGAGGGTATCCAGTCGCTGTGCTGATGGGGGAAGTGGAGGGATTGGGATCAGACCGAGGATTTGGGATCGGATTATATTTTAATATCAGTATTATAATGCAGAGCAGTTTTGGCCAACTGGTCTAGCACCGAGAGACGTCCAACTCCCCATAAAATAAAGGGGCCACACGATGAGTAAGGCCCCACTCTGCACAGCGTGAATTAAATACAGAAAAGCCCATCCGAACCCCCAAACCCACCTCTTTACTGTGAGGATGGTGGGACACTGGGCAGGCTGCCCAGGGAGGCTGTGGGGCTCCATCCTGGAAGATGCTCAACCTGGACTGGTCCCTGAGTGACCCAACTCCCCATAAAATAAAGGGGCCACACGATGAGTAAGGCCCCACTCTGCACAGCGTGAATTAAATACAGAAAAGCCCATCCGAACCCCCAAACCCACCTCTTTACTGTGAGGATGGTGGGACACTGGGCAGGCTGCCCAGGGAGGCTGTGGGGCTCCATCCTGGAAGATGCTCAACCTGGACTGGTCCCTGAGTGACCTGCGGGGAGCAGGTGGGACAGAGCAGAAGCTTCTCCAGGGGGTCTGTGGCTCGCTGAGCAGGGGCATTAGGGTTCACATGGAC
>NW_010413209.1:24375-37328 GCF_000710305.1 Buceros rhinoceros silvestris | reverse complement strand
GGAGCAGATGGAACAGGGCAGAAGCCTCTCCAGGGGGTCTGTGGCTCAATGAGCAGGGACATTTGGTTTCACATGGCCAGGGGCTCCCACTCTAAGACAAATGTGCGTTAACATTGCAAGTTCCGTGTTCTGAAAGAAAAGAAACAGTATCACAGAGCGCTTGAGAGCGAGGAAACTTTCACATTTTAATAAACCAAAAACCAGGGCAGTCACACTCCCACGGACACCCTTTTTTCAGATCTTTTATCAGCCAGAGTTAGTTGGTTATTTTTATCTTCAGGATGTATAAGTAACCCTGGAGGTGCAAAGTGGATGGGCAAGGATGTATAATTTATACAAACACCAAGAAAAAAAAAAGGAGTGCTCAAACCAAGGAGAAAACCACACTGTGTTCCTCTCACAATTACCTTTTTCGCTGTCCCCACCATGTGACAGAGGTCTCTGCATCTTCTCTAATAAATAGAGAACGCGGAAGGAGAAGGATGGAGCTGTCATTTCAGCGGCACTGCTGAACTGGGGATTGCAGGAGAAGGAGAAGGCTCTGCACGGAGAGAGATAAAGTCAAAATGAAGTACAGCCCCGCATCCATATGAGACATTTCCTTTGTTTAGCCTGGAAAAAAGACCAGGCAGGGAAAGAAAAACTGAAAGTCCTGTGATATTTTTTATTAAGTTGATGGAAGAGGTGACAAAAATATTTATTTGCGTGATGTTACAAACAGGAGCCCTGGCTGGCTGGTCTTGACTGACTGCAGATTTTGAGATATCTCGAAATGATGAAAGATGAGAACATTACTGCTTCACAAACGCGCCGTATTACATTTTCCTTCCCACCTGCGGTATTTCGGTCACATGGCAGGGAGCCATTTGTCCACCTCCTCTTCACTTTGGGACATCTCTGGAGCCCGGGACTAACAGGGCATTGTATTGTGCCTGAACACAAGGAAATGTTTCAGCTCCTCCGACACCTCAGAAGCAGTATGACAGCCTTACCATCGCATCGTGTCACTGATGTCTCTCGGTGATAGTCTCATACACCGTGTGCCAAAGCTCGTGCAAGCACAGGCACGACAGTGAATTGCTCGGCAGCAACGGCACCGTAGAGCTGCAGTTCCGCCGAAGGGCTTTAGCCCAGGGGTCCCGGTGGAGCCAAAAGCCCTGTGGTTATCCTCAGAGTTCAGGATGAAACTTTTGGACATGTCTCTGGACATTTTTATCAACCAGTCAGGTTTGGCAGAGGTAACTCAGCATGCGCCTGTGACACTCTCCACCTGATCAGCCCTTCCCATTTCTCACAAGTGTCCAGGGACAGAAGAGGGACGACATCGGCATCTGCAGCGACACCCTGCCAGGCACCTGCTTCTCATTCACCATTCAGTGGTGGTCCGTGGGAAGCAACAGAGGAGTGTGCACTCCAGGGAAGCAGACTGCTCACCAGGAGAGATTTCCAGTTTTGAGGAACGGGGTGAATTTTCGCAGGCACAGCACATGGCACCGTGGTGCCTTGCAGAAGGCAGCCTTAAACGCTGTTAACAATCACAAACCTGAGTCTGATCATGAACCTGCACCACCTTTGCAGCAACGTCAGTCCCCTTATTTCAGCTCAGAAATCCATTTCTGATTCCTTTCACTGGCCCTGGGAGGTGATGCACCCCCAGCCTGCGCCTGTCACCCACGGATGTCCTGCGAATGCTCCAATGGCAGCGGGGCAAGAGCTCCCCCGGGCTGGGCTGGACCTGGCAGCTGCCACCCAGCCTCACAGTGACTGTGGTTATTGGTTCAGATTATGACTCTTTCCAACTTTATTTCTCTGTCTACTTTCTGTAAGTTCAAACTGCACCACAATTTGAATTAATAACTGGGACAAGGAACTCTCTGCTATTTCCTGCAGACACAGCGCTACCATCACTGTCTATTTTTAACACATCCCCCCATATCAGATGCTCTTGCAAAGTTATTCCTCTTCAAGTGTGCTGAAGTTTTCTCGGCGGATCACAGAAGAACTCCACAATCCCTCAGAAACTACAATTGCTAGTTTTACAGTTTACCTGTGAGGCACTTTGAGAGCCTCACACCTACCATTAAAATACTAAACATGAAAGACTCGTAGCCAAAATTGATTTTTTAAGTTATAAATTACACGAAACATGGTTTTTAATTGGATGTGCAAGAGAACATTTGTAACAATGACTGAAATAAATAGTGTTTAAAAATAGCTTTCCTACACAGAGCAATCCCTTTGAAGCAGGCAGTCTGAGCGTAATAACGTGAACTTAGCATTTATATATTTATTTCTGCACTTTTCTCACTTTCTAAAGTTGAAAAAGGTATAATTTTACTTTGGATCTCATCAAATACAGCCAGAGAGAGGTTACATCTGTTGCTCCATAACATACAGAGGTAACAGCAGCCTAGAGCCAAGCAGAACCATATTTCCCCCCTGCAAAACTTGTCCTAACAATTGTTAATTGACCATTAAAGCTATAAATCTTAAAGACCCGTAAGGTTAAGTGCAATCAATGTTTATCTGATTACACAGAGCAGGGCCAGGAGCTCAGTGCACCAGCGTGCCTGAGGAATTACCTCAGAAGAAGAAATGGTAAATACGGCTCTTTGAAGCTACGTTCTAGACCGCTGGCTGTGGGGAAGAGCACTGGGAAGGGGAGGGAAGATGCGTGAAATGACAACTGGAACTGAGCGTGGGGTTTAGAAAGAGGGGGGGGAAGGGGAGGAAAGGGGAGGAAGGAAAAGGAAAAGGAAAAGGAAAAGGAAAGGGAAAGGGAAAGGGAAAGGGAAAGGGAAAGGGAAAAGGAAAAGGAAAAGGAAAAGGAAAAAGGGTTCAGCTTTCAGGCTTGTGCCCTCCAGTGTCCAACCGCCCTGAGCCCTCATCCTCCACCCGCCAAGCTCAGGTACACCCTTTCCTGCCAGCCACTCCTCGTTTCTCTGCTCACTTCTTCCTCATATCTATGACATAGGGCAGAAAAAAGTTTTGCCAGTATGTAATTTATTTTCTTGACTTTCTTCTTTTTAGCCAGTCCCCTTTATTTTGAACATTTCTCTACCAAGTTAGGGTGACCTTCTTCCTCCCACACCAAGCCAATAAATACCCCTCATTTCACAGAGAGCAGTTCCCACTGGACACTGCTGCCGTGTGCCCAGCTCACTGCATTATTTTGAACATTTCTCTACCAAGTTAGGGTGACCTTCTTCCTCCCACACCAAGCCAATAAATACCCCTCATTTCACAGAGAGCAGTTCCCACTGGACACTGCTGCCGTGTGCCCAGCTCACTGCACAACCCCCCTGCCCCCAGCTCTGGCCAACCCCTTTTGCTGGGATTCAGCTGGAGTGGGTCCCCTCCACACAGCTTTAACCCCTTAGCGCAGCATCCCCTGGCCTGTCGTGCTGCTAACGTATTATAACAGAGTTATAATGGCCATATGTCAGTTGGGGTCCAACAGCAGGCAGATGGACACCTTGGGAAGCAAAGGTGTGACCTCCTGTCACCTCCTTCCACCAAGGAATAAAACTAAACTGCTGCTCAGCATCCTTCACATGCAGATAACAATCAGCCGGGCTCGGCAACAGCTCTGAGCCCTTGGTTTGTGTTGCCCTCTCCAGGGACACAAATAGATTCAGGGCAGGTTTTCCCTGGGCATGTGAGGCTGCAGGACATCACTAGCAGTGACGCACCTGAGTTGAGGTTTGCTCTCGCACCATTGTCTTCAGGTCTGGCACAACACCACTCTGGAGCTGCCACAGCCACCCACGTCACGACCAGCCTGTCTCTCACACTCGCTGTTTTATTAATTACTTTAACGACAAATAATCCGATCTGAGTCTGCTGATAAAGCTCCTCAGAGAAGAAAAATTCACATTTCTTCCAAGTCTGAACTTTTGTTACATGGTGCCATCAGAAAAGTGCAATTAAAGTACTTACATTCTTCCACCCTCGTTGTAAAGCAGCGTAGGTTTCCAGTGTCAGTTAAACTCTGCCTGGAGCCTGGAGACCAGCCAAGCTGCCCCAGGGTAATTTGGAGGCTAGCAGCAATGGTTAAGAAAAGGATTTCTCCATTTCATGTGCTGCCGCTCATTTCTGACTGTGGTTGAGAGAGGCACTGTCAGTCCAATAATGTCTCTAGGGCAACATCCTGTCATCGGCCGAGAAAATTTAGGGACTAAAACGTTGCTTTCCCTAGACCCTGAGCCCCGCTGCTCTCCATCAAGGACAGCTCCTGCTTGCTGCATCTCCCCAGCACGCCCTGGAACCACAAAACGAGACAAAACCCCACATTTTTACTGAACGGACCCTAGTCAGGTCTTGCTACTGCCGCGGCTATGCTGCCCACAGAGCTCAGATACTGCTATGCCCCACCACACAGCAGGCTCGTGTCCAAAGGTACATCTTTATATTGTGATCAATACCTTTTAGAAGAAACAAACAAAGAAAGAAAAACAACCCCAAAGGAACAAAAATTTTTTAAAAACCTGAAAAATACCAGATATCAGAATAAAACCTACCTGGACATAGTTTATACATCATATACGGAGCTATTTGTGATTGCTCGGTATCTTTCAAAATAATATAGAGAACGGCCAACTGAGACAATATTTTATTCTAAATTAAAACAAACCACAGAAGCCTCAGAAGATGCTGATCCACCACTCTTTGAAGTCAAAAGAAAACTCTCACTGACTTCAGCAGAGCTGGATCAAGCTCCAAGTGCACATATTTCTGTTTCCGTGAGTGGTGTAAACTCCATCTGTTCCCCAGTCCCGTGGGGAAATGCCATCTTTCTGTTTTCAGTACTCGGTTTGCTCTCTCTGGTGCAGTTTGCACTCGACTCCACCAGTCTGACAAACACAGTATTTTATGGTGCAGCGCTCAGCTGCCTCACGGAGACTGCGGTTCCTACGGCAGGGCTGGCATTTTTTAATTCAAAAGAAAATGTTATTACATCATGACCACCTCTTCTCTTTGATGTGGAGAACAGCGACCTGCTCGCGGGGGACAGCACAATACACAGCTCTTGACATTTTTGTTTCGTGTGTGCAGGAGGTGAAATGTGCCCCAGATGCTTGTCTTTTCCATCCCAACCCCAGGCTGAGCTCTGGGAGATGTTCCAGGCCACATCCCAATGGAAGCTGTTCCTTGTAGGACCTTTGTGCTGGTGCCCGTGCCCATAGCAGCGCCCGTGCCCGTGCCCTCCCCATCCCTAAACTGCACCGAGGGAGCTCCTGGGCTGTCTGAAGGGGCAACAGAGAGTTTGCTAAGTCGGTTGGATATTGATAAGTGAAATCTTGCCTAGATTGTGAGCTGAGAAGGATTGCTGCTATAATTTTTAAACACTTCTTAAAAGAAGAATTAAAATAGATGCCTAACAGGAAGTATATACACCATGCTTACTTCTAAATTATTCTAAATAATTCTACTTCTAAATAATTTCTACTTCTAAATAGTTTCTACTTCTAAAAATTATTTTGTTCTCCAGGCAAATTTGAACATTTCAAAAGTTGTCATTCAAACACCAATCTTTCAAAGGTCAAGCAAGGATGGAATAATAATAACTCATCCTCGCGGGTGAAGCGAATGAGAGCCTCTGTAAGTATCCTCAGTCCTCCTGTAGAGTCTCTTCTTTGTTGCTGTTGAGAGATCAGAGCACGTGCCCCTTTCCAAACACCCTTCCTATACAGAAAAATGAAATGCTGCTGCCCATGGGTTTATATTCAAACTGAGCTACAGAGAGAAGGAAATAAATTAGCCCAGATGTCAGCGAGTCCTCCAGAAGCAGATTCCTCTACACCTGTGTTTACACCATGTTTACATCACCCTGCCCAACAGCATTTCTGTGCACAGCGATGTTTCTACGCTGCCAGGGAAGAGAACGTGGTAAGGCCAGTCAGAGCTAAGAACGGCGATAGCGCTCGGGGATTCACTAAACAAACCTGCAGCGTACGGGGAGGTGTTGCAAATTGCTCAACCCGCCATACTTTAGCTCCTTATTCATTTTAGAAAATAGTGTTTGTATAGTATAATGCTTGTTGTAGACACACTAGTGTGCTTTGGCTCTAAGGAATACAACAAAATATAAAGGTATTTTCATCTCAAAATCCTGAAAGCTTTATCGCAAAATGAAAGTCTGAATTTTCAAGGGAATGAAATGATCACATTAATGCAAAATAATATAGTAAATAAGACGCCAGCAGCCTCCTTCCACCAGGCTTTTTGAGCCATGCTGTCAACTGGTCATCAACTGCAGGTGCCCGCTCCCGATGCCCTTACAGTTACCAACCAGGGCCACCGCGCTGCACTTCATCACCACCAGATCTCCTCCGCACCCGTGCCCAGGGAAAGCAGGCTGGGTTTGCTCTGCTACCTCTGGCAAAGCGCAGGGCACAGACACAACGGCCACAAGCCAACCCGGAGCAGAGCAGCGTGGCAAAGCCCCAAAGCCTGAGGAACAGCGAAAAAGAAATAACGCTGGTGGAACTGCACTTAGGTGTGTGAATGCTCCGGACTAAAACCACAAAAGAAAAACAAAACCCTTGCAAGCAATTGTCTGCACCAGTTGGTGCTGGCAAAGATTGATGACAATGATAACCATGATGAATTGATGCTGTAATTATGAATATATGAAGTTTTATGAGGAGACAACAAATGTGTCACTATTTATACGCGGCTGAAAAAGCACTGCCAGGCTCCTTCAAATTGTTTGCAGCTCCAGAAATGAGTCATGAACGCGGCGCTGCCTTTTGATAAGGTTTTGCCCAATGCAAATGCTTTTGCACCTGAAGACCATCTACAATTCCATACTGCAATTAGGCTTAAGGAGCCAAACGTTATTGAAAAATATTTCAATCCTTTCTCTTGTTTGGTACAAGACATTTTGCAGGAGAAAAATTTAAAATTATTCTGCAAAAATTCTAAGCAGCCTTGTGTGAGACCTGCGTGTGCTGGGGCTGTAAACAAAAATACAAATGTGAATAGATTTGGTTTTGACTTAGGAAATGCACACAATGGAGTAAGAAATTGCTCTGCTTGCTGATACGGGAGCTGGAAATGCGGTTTACATGCAAATAAATTTTGGATGCTAATGCAGGGGTCAGTCAGCCCTGGAATTAGAAAACCGTATAAACATGAGCGCATATGGACCAGTGATGGTCTGACAGACCTCCACCCCCCTAATTCGAGGGAATCTCTGGAAATGTCAGGCCCTTTTGGAGGTCCTGATGCTGCCCAGTGTGGGACAATGTCATCCCTCCCCCCTGGGCCCAACCATCAGCCCTGGCACACGCCGAACTGCCCGGCTGCTGCCGGGGACGCGCCGGACCCAAGCGCCTGGGCAGGAAGGCAATAAAGAGCGATCCAAGTTATTTAACAGGGAGTCGTCACCAAAGCTGCACCGCAGTCCTGACAGAGAGCGACTGGGGATGCGGGTGGCTCTAACAGACGTAAAAAGACACTCAAAAAACGGGACAGTGAACAAAAGCTCCCCAAGGTTTTTTTGCAAAGTGCAGTGGTAAAGTTTTCAGCCCATTTTAATCCAGATGATGAAAGTGTTTTGTTCTGTGGCTTCGTTTCCCTCTGCCATGGACTGTTGACCCAGAGGGGTTAAAGAGCTGCCAGGACACAGCTGGGGCCAGCTCTGTCCCCACTGCGGGGTCACTGCAGCCTCTCTGGGCATCTTTATGTGGGGTTATTTAGGAAAATCCAGAACTCTAGTGGAAGTTGGAGTGTATGTATCCTTCACAACTCACAATAATCACTTTACTCCCTTACCACTCTGTTGTCACTTAAACTTTCACTACCTGACAGAGAATACCTTGGGAACCAACATCTTACAGTATTTTCCCTCCCACATTTAAAATCAGCTCCAATCTCAGCTCCCCAGTTAGAGGAACAAGCACCAGTTTGGAAACCGCAGAAATTATCCTGTCACCTTGCTAAACTCCAGGCCACCTCCCTAAAACCAGGACAAGGCCAACACAGCTCCACACCACTATTTACTCCCCTGTAGTCTACGAATAAGTGTGCTGTGTCCCCGAGCAGGAGAAGTGACGTAGGGTAAGGGCAAGGGCTCAGGAGTGACAGTACTGGCACCCAAACGCTGTGCAGCCCTGGCAATGGCTGGGGTTGTTCGTACGGTGATCTTTAAACACTGTTCCTTTCATTTCTGCTCTGGAGGAGTCACCTGGTGCTATACAAGATTAATTTCTGCAAAACTCACAGGCAGACGGGCAGCTTTCAGCCAGGGGGGTATTTCAGTTTCAGCCTGGTAGTCGCAGGAGCCCAGCAGGAGTGGAGAGAGGGGTGAGAGCCCGCAGCCCCCCTGCACGGCCCATGCCATCCGCTGGGCCCCAGTGACAAACAGTACTTCTCAGTCCCCTCCTGGGACAGCAGACTGGCCTGTCACCCAACACAACACCCAGCTCCTGCTTTGCTGGGTTTTCCTAATGCTTATTACAGTTTACGCGCTAATAACTCATTTATAATTTCCGACAACACAATGTATAGAGAGCAGAGGGGGATTGGTAATTATGAGCTCTCCTGATCTTTCAGTTAGCCTTAAGCTTCTAAATTTATCGACATATCTAAGGCTTAATTCCAGCTCTAGTGAATTGTTCTATAACACTATTTTGCGCCTGGGTTGCAGCCACAGCTCATAGCACCATCGATCAACAGCGGGCACGAGCAACCACCTGTAAGCGAGAATCTCCCCACCTTCCTCTGACCAGAGGTAGAAAGACCTGGTAAAGAGAAGCCGTGTCCCAGGGAAGGGTCCACACGAGCGTGCACCAGCAGAGCAGCACACAGGGATGATTCAACACTGAGAGTCCCCAAGAAGTAGCATAAATTTGGGGTTTTCACCCAGCGGGATGGCAGCAGCGCTTGGACCTGGCACAGATCCTCGAAGGAGAGACAGAGAGGTGGGCTCTTCTGTTTATCAAAAGGGCTGATGTATTTCTGCACGATAAAGCAGCTCCTGGAAAGTGCTATTGTTTGTCTTACCATTTATCAGAAGAGAACAGTTTAATGTTTTGGTAGAAGGCACAAGTGAGTATCTGCAGTGATGAAGGAAAATAAGCTTAGTGCTAAGGCAAATAGAAAATATTGATCTATCTTCAGGTGCTGCAGCCGAAAATCGTTTGTAACATGTATCTTCCCCCACCCCTACTGATCAGCAACCTTCGTCTTTTACCAACTAATTCCCTGTAATGGAAAGTTTAACCTTGAACACAGAGGAGTTAAAAAAAAGAGGAGGAATAAAAAAAGAAAAGAAAAATACACGCGCATGAACAAAATGGGCTCTATGAAGTATTCAGGTCCCGCCAAGATGCAGCCTTGCTGAGAATCCTCTGTCCCCACAGCACCAGTGGGACCCCTGGCACCACAGCACAGGCACCCCGGGGCGGCGGGAGCCATCTGGTCCGTTCCCACCCAGTGGGTGGTGGGTTCTGCTGGGTTTCAAGCGAGAGATTAGGATTTTTGTGCCTGGTTGAACAAAGCCTCAGATCACCCCAATCCTGCCAGTACTATCAGAGTGAAGATTTCACAGCTACGCTGGTGGTGCAGGTGGAAGAACCCGGCTGAGATCACACCTTAGATGCTTTTTTTGGTCTTGCACTTTTGTTTCCCTTTGAGGAAGCGCCTAAGGAATACAAACACTCCACAGTCTGTCTTTCTTTCCCCATCACCTGCACACACTGTTACAGGTCAGAAAAAAACAGTACCTCGGGTACTGCCCATTCCTGGGACACTGTTTATTCTCTACTTTGGGAAATCACATTTTGAGATTCACTTCCTAGTAAGATCTCCAAGGCAGCCTAGGAGTAAGGAGAAAAAAATGCCTATTAGGTAAAACCAGCAGCTTCATAAATGTGAATCTCTGGGCTCCAGCCTCCTGTTAGATTGTGTCCCCACCAAAGCTCTGTCCTCATCCTTTATTACCATTCAGCCAGCTATATCAGCCCTCAATTTACACATAAACCTCCCAGAGTCTTGATGTAGAGCCAGAGAGCAGAACCCTCCTCAGACCCACATCTTGACCCGCTTGCAGGCTCCAGGAAGCCACAGCACCCACGCACTACCCAAGGGCATCCTTGGATATGCCCAGGCTGCCAGGTTGCATATTCACTGCGAACCAGACCCTTAAATGTTTGCTATCCCCCATCTCATGGTTTCCTCTCCATCACTGGGATAGATCGGTGATCTTCACAAGCAAGGCTGCCAGCGGTCTCATCGCCGGGGGAGGAGCAGGAAGTGAGCCTGTCTGTAGGCACACACGGGGAGCTACTAAAATCAGCAGAAAATGTTACTAATACATACAAGAGCTGAAAAAGAGGCACTGCTTATATCTGTATATGTGTAGGAGTGATTGCAGCTTCTTACACCCTTCCTGTGAGTGAGGGCTGGAGAAACGCTCAGCTCTCGTCCCCACAAGCGGACATCCCTGAACAGGCTGAAAGCTGAGCGCTGGCATCAGGTGGCCTGGAGATCCGAAATCTAAAACCCCCCCAGGACTGGGGAAGGCGCCGGGGAGCATCGCCTGTCTCAGCCAGACAATGCCCCTAAGCCTCCGACTCCTCCAGAAGGAAGCCAAGACTAAAATCGAAGGAAAATTAAAGAATTTGGATCGAGGGGCTGTATTGGCAGCAGCAGTCCGTCAGCAGGCACCAACGTCTTGTGCTGCGGAGGACAGAGGTGGCAGGAGACCCGCAAAACCACACACACAGGACAGTCACCGAAACAAACCCAAAGTGGCACAAACAGCCCAAGCAAAGTCAACTCTTACTTAAGCAAATTTCCAATCAGTGCCCCAAGGCAGGCAATCAATTCCAATTTAAACCAACGCTTGACAAGCTTCCTGTTTATTACAGAGCTCATCATTCGGGATGGGATTTTCCAGGCCAGCTTGTGTGTATCTCCTCTCTGCTTTTATTAAGAGCAGGCCTGTGCCTTAATATTATTTTTCATACTCTCGACCACTGACAGCGCATCCATCATTCTTCATAACTGCATCTAACAAATACTGATTTTGTCTCCAAGAAGGTAAACAGAGATATTGAAGTGCTTTTTGCAGAAGGCAAAAGTGGAAAGCGTGTTTAAACAGACCGAGGAGGATGAAGCCCGCTTCTCGTGCCGGAGCATATGGCTGCAAAAAAGTAGCACCAATTTACACTGGCTTAAAAATGTAGGAAAACAGCGTATTATGCTGAATGGGGCAACCGAGCTCTGCGCCAAGAACACGCTGTCAATACAAATGGGAGCTTCAATCCAGTTGGTTTCAAACATAAGTGCCTCAAAACGCTTTCTCAATCCTCCCTGAATGGGAGGAAATAACTGAATTTTAGCCTCAAAAAACTATTAGGGCTGATTAAACGCACTGCTTGGCTGCATTTGCTGTAAAGCTGCAGCACGCACAGCCCAGGCGGCTGCCGCCAAGGCACCAGGTTGCCACCCACTTGACCCAAAAAACAAACCCATGCATCTAACTCTCTGAGACCTGATATATGGGGACAAATGATTGTCAAATGTGAGTTTTTGTGACTGCGTGGCAATGAAAATGCATGAGAACCACATGAAAATGGAAGAGCTGCCAATCCCTCTCTCTTCCTGAACTCTGAGGAGGTCTTAAGAAAGAGCTGGGTTTGGGGAGAACTGGGGGCTTGGGGGTCTGTTTGTTTGTTGATGGGTTTTGTTGGGTTTTTTAAAGTGAACAAAAATCTTACACTAAGAGAGACAAGAAAAATGTTTCTTTGGTACACATCACTTCTCAGGAAATTCGATATATTCGTTAATCAGAAGTTAATTAGTTAATCAGTAGTAAACACTGTTTATCGCCAGCAATTAGCACCATCTCTGCAGAGTGCTTGTGGCCAATGCTAAGGAACACGAGGGCCTCCCTGCTCCACCGGCCCTTCGTGCAGCCGCCCGAGCCGGACCCAGGCAACGCAAATTCACACACAATGAGACAGCGGAGATGAGGCGGAGGATAGCAACAGGTACCAGCACCAGTAACGGTTACAGCATCTCTCTGACAGGTACGAGCACTGCAGGCACTTTAATTACAGCGGGGCTGGCACATCCCCTTTCAGGAAGACAAATGTTTTCACATTATGGTTGCAGGAGACTCTCTTTTTCACGAGCACGGTGCTGAAATGACAGTCGAGGTGGTAGAAATCTCCCGAGGTTCCCTGAATCACACAAAACAACGCAAATGTCCCTTTGCCTCCTCGCAGGGTTTAAGCCAAACGGCAACGCTGGCAGCGTGAAGCCCTGGGGCTGTTTGCTGGCAGCAGGCAGGAGGGGTGGGATGGAGAAAATGCTGCGTTCACACGGACGGGGCTGTCCTGGCCAGAGCAGGACACGTGCGGGGCAAGGCATAACCCTGGGTGATGCTCGAGGCAGATGTTCAGCTCCAGCAGTCCTTAGCTTCAGTCTTGCCCTTGGAAAGGCTCTGCGAAGGCACGAATCAGCCGAAGCGCATCTGTCTGGCATCGCCCATCGCTATCGGGCAGGTAAATGTCGTGCTGCCCAATTACCAGGACACTGCCATGCCTGAGCTGCAGCCTCCCATAAAGCTCGGGAGAGACAACCACTGATATTCTTGACCTCGCTAAAGGGCAAGGTAGATTTTAGAAGAGATAATTCCCAGAAATACTGAAGCCACCTTGATACATCTTCATTAGGAACAAATATAAGAAGCAAATTTCCACCTGTTTGTAGTCTGAGTAGCTGAATATAAAGCAGCAGCTGGGGTTTGCGACAGCGATACAGCGATCTCTCAGCTCCTCACAGAAAATAGAGATTACACCCCTATGCCTACCCCTCTCCCCTCTGCTTTCCCAAGGGGCTGAAAGCACAGAGAAGAGATGTTCTAATGAGCCAATGGTTTCTTTTCTTGAGGAGTTTTCAATACTCCTTCTGGAGAGAGCTTATATTCTCCAGGACCT
>NW_010413209.1:0-24184 GCF_000710305.1 Buceros rhinoceros silvestris | reverse complement strand
CAGGAGATGCTCCATTTGGAGAAAATTGTAAGAGGGGGGAAAAAAATAAATCTCTAAAATCAAGCAAACAGTGTAATGGCATGTGATAAACAAGAATTTCAAAAGCAGAAATCTTTCTAGAGAAACTTGATAGACCCTTCTGATAGCATTACAGTGCTGGAGATAAAAAGAAAAATTATACATTGGCGTTTGTAGTGAAGTGTTGGCTGTTGTGGTTCCCCGCATCGTGACTGCTAACATGTTTTGATTTGTCATGTATGGAAAATACCACCTCGCTGGAAACACATAGAGAGAGTGGAAAAGAAGGGAAGGGAGGACAAGAAGCAATTCCCAGCCCACGGGTTCCCAGCCAGCAGCACCACCAAGGCCACGCTCAATCGTTGCCTCCAGCATCCACTGAAAACCTGCAACCTGACCAAGAAATCAAACTCCAATTGCACAAGCGTGGTAAAGAGAAAGGGACAGCACTGAAATGAGAAATTCAACAAAAGTCACTCAAGAGACAAAAAGTTACTTCTTAGCACAAACAGGCCAGCTAAGAAGCTGATCATTATCTGACACCGCAGCTTCCTGAGTTGGTGCAGGTTACTGGGAGGAAGCCAAAAAGGGAGGAGAAATACCACATTTCTGAGCACATCCTCCTCCCAGAAGGGCCAGGAGCTGCTCTTGTGCTGTGGTGGAACAGAACACACCTCTGCAAACACCCATTAGCCAGAAATTGCCGTGCTGGAGAGAGCGGGCAGGGCGGGAAGGGCTCTGCGCACAGACCCCACCATCCCTTGTTCCTGGACAGGCTGGAGACACAGCAAACACTTTATTCTCTGCTCCCTTGTATCTATTCCTCTGGCTAAGGCTGTGTCACAGAAGATTGCCAGAGGCAATCTTGCTGGTTTTTATAGCTTAAAATATTTCTTTTAAATCATTGAAGACACTGATCAACTTTCTTAATGGCGTATGTTCAGAGAAATACCTAATTTCATCCCCTTCACCTATGTCAGTTCTGATTTCCACCCCCAAACAACCCTCCCCACGCTCTTCATTTCAGAAATATTTTGCTGCTGGGTTGAGGCAGCATAACCATGAGATCGGCAGCTTTACAGCTTGGTGATTACTTGAACCAACAGTTCCCCCACCACTGCCAGGTCCCCACTGACCCCTGTCCCTCAGCACCACCTCGACACAGCTGGGAAACCCCTCCAGGGGTGGGGACTCCACCACTGCCCTGGGCAACCTGGGCCAGCGCTCGACTAGTAGTAACTAGAATTTCCAGAAAAAACTTAGATAAATAATTTCTGAAAATGTGTGCCTCTGAGTAGTCCAGAAAACACCAGGAAGACCCAGTAAAGACAGAATGTAGCAGGGCAGTAAGTGTTTAAACCTGACCTTGGTGGACAACCTGAGCCAAAACACTCCTGACCGTCACTGCTGGGACCATGAAAAGCAGCTAATTCAACAGTACCACAGGTTTTGTAAAAAGCCTTTGCCACGTAGTTAAAAATAATCAACTCAGTTTTAAAATCCACCTCTTCATGACACCGTCAATTATGTACAAATTAATGGGGATCAAATTTCACTGATTTAAATATCTAAGACTGTTAAAACCTTAGTACATCACTTCCACAAGAAATACCGATGCATTCCAACAAGCAAATATATGCAAAGCGTTCTTACAAACCCAACGGGTGTCACTGAGATCCATCCTAACAGCTCTTCACAGCATGGAAATGAGAAATAAGTGCTGCTGCCAACGCGCACAAACATCAAATGAGAGGAAATGAAGAAAGGGGAAAGGATGAAAAAATAACAAAAATAAGAACAAGCACAATCACATGTTTTGTTGCACAAGGCACAGGGGAGCGTGCTCGGCATTGGAGCGGCAGACACGGTGTCCTCGCCCGCTGACGCTGCCCTTTGGACGACAGCATGGCAACTGCCCGATGGGGTATTTCAAACCCCCAGAACACCCACAGCTGCTGAAGGAGCAGTGCAGGTTAGAAATTTAGACCAGTGGAGACCACCAAGTTCTCCCCCTCCACCTCTTCCGTAACACAGATTAAATTCACCCGCACACCCTGCGGTAACCCCATGTACTGTGAGTCACTCTTCAGGACTCGAGCTGTGTGCCCCAAAGTGGGGAGGGAGCTGAGGGTGGTGGGGCTCATCCCTCACAGCAGTGACAGTAGCGGTGGGTGACACAGCCAACAGCCACCTGGGCAGCAGGACCCCTTGGCAGCCTCCACACCCTCCCCAGGAGCAGAGCAGAGCTGCAGCAGCTCCTCCCTCCTCTGCCACCTCAGCCCTGGTACCAGCCACGCTTTGCTCTTCTGCGCTCTGCACAACTCCTCTTCTTTTGGAGAGCAGACGAAGCAGCTCACTGCTGTCAGTCAGTACAGTGATGAGCATGTATCTGAAATCAGAGCTACCGTTCTGGCTTCTTAAACTGCCCATGAATTATCAAACCTGCTCACACCCACAGGGTCAAGCTCACCTTGCATGGTGACTCCCGTGCCCAGCTCAGCTCAGCCCTGGGTGTCGCTACAACGAACTTTTCACCAATTTTCATGGGGTTTATTTTACTATTGAGAAAAGATGCTCCTGAAAGAGCAGGAGGACTGGGCTCCCACCATGTACAAGTACATTGTACATTATGTACAAGTATCTTGAAACTTGTACATAATGTACAGCAGCTGGAGCTATTGCCCAGGTTAAAATTCACACTGGTCAAACACCTTGAAGAACATCAACAACAATGACTTTCTAATGTGTGTATCTGTACCTGCATTAAGCCGCTGAATACAACCATATTTATCACTGACCACAGGAATGAACTGTACGTCTGACTCTTGCTGTAGTAAATACGATAACTGGGTTAGCTCTAAAAGCAGCACTTTAAAAACAAAGTCTGTGATGGGGAGTGTTGTCAATCCCCTTTCCCTGGCCAAGTACTGCACTCCTGTAACTTGGGAGCAGGAAACTCTCCTCTTCCCAGGCAGCGTTACAACCGATGTGCCAAACCCAGCACTCGGCTCCCAGGGCTCCGCGTGCCGCTCCGGAGCAGGCAGGAGCCTGGTTAGCTGAGCGACAGCTCCCCAGCGTAACACCTTTCCTTCAAACCCCCACCTGCACGCTGCATTAACTGTATTTTAAACACAAATATAGGAAAGAGGGTGAGACAGCAAACAAGCAGAGAGGAAAAACCCCAGCCCTTGGTGAGAGATTGCTTTAGTCTGAAGTCTGACAGGACACTGAAACACGCGGAGCATCCCTGACCCCTTCAGTTCTGTTTTCGGGACATCGGTGTCTGACACGGTGCTCAAGACCATGAGCCACAGGTAACAAAACCCACAGCTGGAGGTTCCCATCTTTCCTTTTTTCTTGACTGCTGTGAAAGCCTAACTGCTCTGTTTTGTTTTCCCACCCCTCTCAAGGCAGACTCATTAACGACTAGTTCTGACACAGCATAAACGAGGCTCCGCATTGGGTTGCCGACGCCAGACACCACACGAACCCCTGGTTCAGCTGCAGGAGCAGCTCCCCCTGCAACCTCTGCTGTTACTCTTCCAGCACAGAGCCCTTCCAGAAAATTCCTCTATCAGAATTGGTGTTTCTTCCCAATTAGCTCCTACTCCATTAAGAAAATACTAATATAATACAATGTGCCTCTCTGGGATTTGCCAGCTCATCGCCGGCACTGCTTAATGCTTTATCACCTGAAGTGATGAAGAAGAGCTTACATGGTAAAGCCAGGGTTAGAACTGTGGATGTACATGAACCAAAGGGCCGATTCTCCTGCATTTCTGCACTCAAAAAGTCAGCAGTAAATTTATGCATTTTTCTGTCTAGAACGTAGGGTACCAAGTCTTCCCAACTCATTTCCTCTGCACTACACCTCTGCTTTATCACACCCAGCCTCTCACTCTCCTCTGATTCACCTTCTGCATTTCCTCTTCTGTTCCATTCCCAATTTTCTTAATTCCTCCTATAAATAAAGACTGAAGAACCAGTAGAAACAGCCGCAGTGGTAGAAAGCCAGGTTCTCATCCACTCTTACAGAGGAAAACTGTTTCCAGTTCCAATATGTTAAACTGGAAGGAGAAAAGCTGCTTTAAAAATCTATATTAAAGCTTTTATCCAATTAATATTTCATCAGAGATATGTGGGGGAGACTCGGCCCTCCCTTATCGTTCTCTTCTAAAAAGCAAAAACGAGTTTGTTGAGCTTTAAATTTTTACTTTTTAATAAGAAATCTTTGTAAGTTACTAATTAAAAAAATAATTTAAGGAAATGTTTTTTTCTCAATTGGATTGTTCGTCTTATTGCTTTTTGCAGCATGATGAACAAATATTAAAAGCAGAGCAGCTTCCCGGCAGTCGCTCTGACTGGAGCAGCACGTTTTAAACCACAGTCCACCCTCCGACATCAAGACTTGACAAGTTGAAACCAGTCTCTGTGATTTCAGTACAAATCTGGCAAATACATCTTGGATAATGAACCTGGGGGGCGGGGGACACAACGGGATGTAGGTGCCCACCCATGCTGGAGCACTGACCTCTGCTGCCTGCAGCTCTGGGTGCCAGCACCCAGAGCTGGGGATGCCCATCAGCTGCCCCAGCCACTGCAACCGGGCAAGCGGCAAACCCAGGGTTCACACACCGTGGAAACATCCACTTTATTGCCTTGAAACATTCCATTTATTAGGGACTTGTTCTCCCCAAATGTAATAAACTGCAGCTGCAGGTTTGCAGCGAGTTTTCCGAAGCCCCAAGCTGCTGTGCCTGGCCTCACATTATTACAGACTGCAGGAACACAGGGAAACCTCCTCGTCAAAGGGTTTCCTTCTATGTGGGGGTGCAAGGGGCAGGGACCCACCAAACCATGAGAGGGGCTGCAGAACCACCCTGAGATCTGAAATCACCCCTCAGACCCTTGCGTTCAGCTGGGGGACTCATGGACCCCTGTGCAACGGTGCCCCTCGACTCTGCCTTGAGGAGGCCACGTCTGGAGTCCTGTGCCCAGTTCTGGGCTTCCCAGTTCAAGCGAGACAAGGAGCTACTGGAGAAAGCCCAGCAGAGCCTGCGAGGATGCTGAGGGGGCTGGAGCATCTCTGTGCTGAGGAAGGGCTGAGAGCCCGGGGGCTGTTCAGCTGGAGAAGAGCAGCCTGAGAGGAGATCTCTTCAACGCTGATCAATAACTAAAGGAGGATGGGGCCAGACTCTTCTCAGTGGTGCCCAGGGACAGGGCAAGGGGCGATGGGCAGAAACTGGAACATGGGAAGTTACTCCTGAAAAGGAGGAAAAACATCTTCGTCGTGAGGGCGAGGGAGCCCTGGCCCAGGCTGCCCAGAGAGGTTGTGGAGTCTCCTGCTCTGAAGAGTCCAAACCCGCCTGAATGGCATCCTGGGCACCCTGCTCTGGAGACCCTGCTCTAGCAGGGGGTTGGACTGGATGATCCCCAGAGGCCCCTTCCAATCCCCACCAGTCTGGGATTCTGTGATCTGCAAATGAGCCCAGTGCTCCTTCCAGCTGAATTTAGACCAACAACTTGGGTTTTTTCTCAGCAAGAAGCAAACTCCGTCTTGACCAAAGACTTCACCAGCCCTGCTCACCCACTGCTCCGGCTCACACAGGCTAATGACTGTGCTGGGCAGTACGCTGAGGTCCCTGGAGAACTGAAGCAGCCATTTAAAGAAGCAAAAGGCAAACCGGGAGAGGGAATATCAGCATACAGCTGCTGAGCCATTCCCACGATGAGATCTATTACTTACCTGTGTAACGCTGATGGATTTTCCCAGTTCTTTACACACCACGCCAGGAAGTCGCCACAGCTCCTTGGAGTTGGCCAGACACACACTCTGGGATGAGACAATTGCAGCACATTGATTCAGACAGTCAATAGTCAGCGTTGAAGGGTCAATCACCAGCTCACGGCCTGTCTCTATGAAGAATAAGCCCAATGCTAAAGTCATCATTCAGTTCAGCTTCTGTAGGAGCAGCAAGTCCAAGATTAGACACTTCCCATTCAATAGTTAATTATGGAATCAAGTAACTAATTTAGCCCAGCCAGCTTGGAAGAAAAATGCTAAACTGGTGCAGTTTAACATGGGCTGCCTACAGCTCCCTATGCAGACGTACAGAAGCAAGAGGTTCTCCAGTAATGGACACCAAGAGCCATTCCCAATCAGCAACTGCCCTCTACTAAACGTCCTCCACTACCTGTCCTCCCCTGGGAAACCGGGGCTGTACACACCAACTCACCCGCCAGCAGGAAGGGAATGGGAAAAGCTCCTACAACACATCGAAGATGTAATGCTAAAGGAGCACTCAAGCTCGCTGGGGTCCTTGTTGTGATTATTCAGAACTGTTTTGGTTGAAAAAGGCCCAACCATTCCCCCCAGCACTGCCAGGTCACCACTAAACCATGTCCCTCAGCACCACCTTGACAGCCTGGGCAGCCTGGGCCAGGGCTTAATAATCCCAATGGCGAAGACATTGTTCCTCAGGCCAACCTAAACCTCCCCTGGCCCAACTTGAGGCCATTTCCTCTTGTCCTGTCGCTTGTTCCTGGGGAGAACAGACCAATCCCTGCCTCACTCCAACCTCCTGTCCGGGAGTTGCGAGAGCAAGGTCTCCCCTGAGCCTCCTTTTCTCCCTAACCTCCCCCAGGACCCTCAGCTGCTCCTCAGAGCACTTGTGCTCCAGACCCTGCACCGGCTTTGTTGCCCTTCTCTGGACACGCTCCTCAAGTTCAAGTGATGCTGCTGGTCCCTGTCCTGGTGCAGATCCATCCACCATGCTCTGCCACTGCTGCTGTTATGACAGCAGCACCTGGAGAGCCACAAGCACCCGCTTTATTGTGAGCAGTAAAGTACATGTTCCTGGTCTCCATCACAGCCAAAGACCTCCAACTGCTCAACTCCAGCCACAAAATCCAGCCTAAGGAAAACAAATCTCACACACAGCCCCCGTCCATCGCACCAGCCTACAGCCTGCAGACACGGATTGATTGTGAAATTCAATTATAAATTGTCAAGCCGCAGCATGAGTCTATAAAAAAACTGCATTTATGGTACATTAACAAGATCAGCCCTGGCAGTCCAGGAGTCTGTGTGCTTCAGCCTGCCTCCAGCGCCCAGGAAAGGTGGACAGAGCCCACCTCAGGAAACCCCCCTGTGCTGGGAATACCCCTCGCGTGGATAATGATCGGTCTCTAGCTCTCCAGGCTAGGCTCAAGCTCTCCCGTGTGCCATAAAACACTCTGTGGTCTCAGTCCCCTGAAGACCTCCTGTATTCCTCCACACTCCGCAAGTCTCCGAGTGATTGAATTCTAAAATTGAATATTTAGGAATTCTGTCTCTGTTCAGCTATGAGGTTAAATAAATGCAGCATGTTAAAGAAACCGCTGTCTCACCTCAGCCCCCTCGCAGACCATGGATTATGCACAGCCAACCGCTATTAAGCAGATTTCTGAGCATGAGACAAGAGAGAAATAAACCGTGACAGGAAGACACAGTCCTTGCGACAAGACCATTTCAATTGTAGTATATTACCCATGAAACTGGTTACCAGAGGTGGATGAAACATTCTAAAGTGTCTTTAAATGATGCTTTAACTTAGCAGCATATCAAATTTAAGAAGAGATGGATCTGCAAGAGGAAATCATGCCTGGAATCCCTAAGACCATCCAGCCGACCCCCACCTGACGTGAAGGTGCAGAGAACACCCGACCAGTCAAGACTGGGCTCCTGCTCTGCCATACACTGGGCCCCAGTCACAAGCAGCACATGAGGGCGACCCAGAGGATTCACCGCATCTTCCCAAGCCTTTGAGACCGTGGAGAGTCTGGAAAGAGAGAGCGTAAAGCTTTTGTCACCAGCGCCCTGCGGCTTCGTGGTAAGACAGAGGAGGACACTGGCAGGGAGCTGGCATTTGTAATTTCAGTTTTCACTAAAAAAAAAACCCTCTAAATAATTAAAATACTGAATTGTTGCATATAGCAACAGCATGTGTATCTGCACGACTTTGGAAATCCTCCAGCAATCTAATGGCAACTGCCGAGATTTCTTTTCCCCTAAACTCTAAATCAGCTGCACCATCTACACACTGTAGGATTAGAGGAAATACAGTGTTCCTGATTTAGAGATATCCTGAAATTATTTCAGCCAAATATTAAAATAAAAGTTTCTCACCAAAATTTAAAAAAAATTAATTTTTTTCCCAGTAAAAGCTGTATTTCAATAAATACAACTGGGGACAGTGGCTTGTTTTTACACTCATTTTCCAGGTTTAATTAAAAACATATTTAACTTAATTTTTTCATGGGATTTAAAGAATATGTAAAGCAGAAAGAGGGGATTTCCGGACCAGACCTACTGCCAGCCCAGTGATAACTGCCATTCTGACAGCAGGGTCACCTCCACACGGGTCAGCAGGGCAGACAGCGAAGCATCTTGGGCGAAGGTGTGATGCCGCTGCCTGCGCAGGTGGGTGCAGACCCAGAGTGGAAAGAGGAAAAGATGAGTCCTCCTCTGAGCAAACGGAATGGGTGATGTGACTGAGCATCACCATGACTGGGGGACAGGGTAAGGAACAGAACCTGCTCTGCAGTAGGTCACTGGTCACAAACACCCTTCTGGGTTCATTACAATGGAACAAGAGGATGAGATGGAGGATGAGGTGAAGGAGAAGGTGGGATGCAGAGAGGCAGAAGGGCACCAACACCAGGAGTCAGACTAACCTGATGCAATTCCTTGCTCCACCAAAGTGTCAGACCTGGACCTTGGCTGGGACTTCGTTCCCCTCTACAGTGTGAGCCAGAATCATGTAAGCAGGAAGATGATTTGAGGCTGCGGTGTCAGAGAGACCATGTTATCAGTGTAATGGCTCTCGGTACTTTTATTATTGCTTTAATTTCATATCTACATTGAGAAGGCTCATGCTTTGAAACGCAACTTCTCCAGACGGCATTCCAGTGTGATATGGTAATCTTCATTTTAACATCGCCGTAAGAGAAAATGTCTTCACAACTGGCTGAACATCATCACTCAAAACCACTGCAAATTATAGCTTGAAGACAGCTTCCAACACGAACTGGGACGATCCGTGCACCACCGCCTGGAGCTGCCAGCCCTGCCTGCCTCATGCGTGCCGTGCACACGGTTATCCCGCAGCGACGAGCCGCCCTCGCTCAGTCACACCACGGAGAGGGGAAACACGGGACGTGTCGAGAAGGAAAAATGGAATCTGAATGGCAGATGTCCTGGAGAATTTATATCTTTTTTAAACCAGCCATACCACTTGTCTTCTCTGTCATCTCTTTTGCTCTTGTAGTGATTAATCCATCACCGGTTTTCCTGAATTAGCAGACAGCAATTACACATTCATTCTTACGGGGTATCAAAATGAATCCTTAACCTTTAACTTGTGATAGAGCATTTCCATGCCAAACACTTTCCCTTTATTAGTATTCTACCCACGGACTTGGAATGTGTGAATACTTGAAAACAGGTTCAGAGACATTTCCTTGTGCTTTACACATTTCCCACTTTAAAGAAAGATGAAAAACCCTGACCCAGAGAAGTCGCTCCATTATGATAAATCTCCATAATATTATAGTCATTACCAAAAAAAAATCGTACTTGTTTCTGTTTTCATTCCTGTTTCGAAGAGACTCCAAAAGTTCCAATAGCTTTTATCAGAAGACGCGATTTGCAAAATCCTGGTCGAATGAGGAACAACAGTGACACCAAGTGGCTGCGAACCACAGAACAACCCAGAGTCCACAGTTTGGACGGAAAGCTTTGAAGATCTTGAGCTTTCCCAAGTTTGGAAGACAACAGTTGGAATTTAAAGACACTCTCAAGCTCAAAGATATCATGTGGAAGTAGCTCAAAATGTTTCAAGAGCCCAGGGAAACCTAAACCTCTGCTGGTTTCCCTCCGGATCTTTTAACAGCAAACGCACTGAAAACAAATAATTCTGTGTAAACACCAGAACGAGCGGATTCATCAGTGTCCAACAATATTTTACTTTGGGAAGGGCACATTCACAGAATCATGGAATCGTTTTGGTTGGAAAAGACCTTTAAGCTCCTTGAGTCCAACCGTTTCCCCAGCACTGCCAGGTCCCCACTGACCCCTGTCCCTCAGCACCACCTCGACATGGCTGGGAAATTCCTGCAGGGGTGGGGACTCCACCACTGCCCTGGTTAAATGTCTCACTCCAAGGACAATGTCCTCACCAGTATTTAGCTGGAAGTGTAAAGAAAGCAAAACCAAAATGTAAACTGCAAGTTCTTAGGATCCCACTTCGCAAAGACCTTCTGTGCTTTTCTGCCACCAGCATGGACAATCCTTGTGAGAGCAGCAAGTTCACCAAGAACAACCAAATTCTCATCCGAGGCTTGGTTGCTTATAAAAAGCTGCACCAATGGAAAATACAAGCAGAAACATCAAGCATTTTGTCAGGCTGACACATAAAGTTAAATTCATAGTCTTCCCAGGCCAGGCAGCCCATCACTGATGACCTTTTCATCCCAGCGTTTAATACACAATCACCGCCTTCTGACCCACCAGCCAGCCACCTAATCCCCAGAGATCTCCACAACTGCAACAGGGGAACAGCCCCAGTGGGTTTTGCTTTGCCTGGGAACATTCTCGTTTGTGCAGAGCAGGGTACAGTGGGGGATGAGCATGCTCACGTGGGCACCATCGCCGCTCATGAGGGTTTACCTGTGGACAAATAGGTGCTCCAAGGGACCTTATCCTGTGCCCCTCTGCAGCTTTCCTCTTTAATACTCTTGACTTTTTAAGGATTTGTTTTGTTGATCCTCTTTCGCTTTTGTGAAAACTAGAGGTTCTAACTCTGGATTTCAAGTGCCATTTTAGAGCTGGTGAAATTCCTTTGTCCCTGCTTAGTCCTGTGATGAGACAGGCTCAAATATTAGTGTCCAGAAATAAAAGCTTATTGTAACCCTAGAGGATTTTGTGCCAGAATAGATACCCTTCTGCCGTGAACGCCCATGTACCGCCCCACATACCTCCCCGACTTCAGGGGACAAGACGGAGAAAAGAAGCAATTTCCACACCACGGTCTTCAGAGCCGGGGACAACTGCCGCTGCTCCCAGGCAGGGGTTTGTCAGGGAACACCCTGTAATATCCCATTATAACACACGCTCCCTGCTCCCAGTCACAGGAATAACTTCAGGAGTAAACTGTAGTCTTTGAAAACCTTCCACATCCCAAGGACAACGTAACTGCCCTTACCTACAAGCAGAGATTGCTGTGAAAATTGAACGGTTTAAGTACATCAAATGCTGCTGCTTTAGCAATTGAAATTACATGTTTCTGTATTGTCCACAATCCACCTCAAAGTCTAAGGAATACACTTAATTACTCCTAATTTTTTATTTAGAATTATGGGGAAATTAAAGCTGGCATCACCCAGATCTTGGGCAAACTCCATGCTATCTGGGACGATCCGCTGCCCCTGGGACTCCCACCCAGCAACCGTGGGTCTCTTGGAGCCCAGCCTGAGGAGAGGAAACCCCATCCCACCACCTGCAGGGAGACACACTACAAGCCAGGAAGCACTTCATCCCTTCGTTTGGATTAAGTTAAACCTACTAACCTAACCAGTACGTCTGAGGAAGGGTGTGAAATCCTCCAGAGTACCCAAAAGCTGGGGAACGAGCAGGACAGGAGGGAGCAGATGAAGTTTCGCTGCAGGACAGCAGAGAGCACTGCTGCTTGCAGAAACCACCACCAAGAGGCGGTGAGTGCTGGGGACTCACAACTAGAACGTGGAGCAGAAGAGCAACCACCACAAGCCGTTTTCTCCTGGTACAGAACGAGCTAACAGCACGCAGTAGTTCAGCACAAACAGTATCAGTTGTGCCACATAAAAAAAAATAAACACTTGCAGCACGTTACAAGGTGCTATTTTAGGAAAACAAAGTATGTCTGAATATTTGATAGCTTAAGGGCTAAACTCTCTGGAACTTTATTCAGTGTTTTAAATTTCCCTGGTGTTTGGTTCCAGGGAAGACAGGAGGAGCTGCCGGGGCACAGGAATCTTTGCGTTCCCAGTATTCCAATGCTGCTATGGGAAGCCGAGAGATCACAGACAAACAGTCTAAGTCAGCAACACGTATATTGAAAATAAAGTACAGTGCTTCAAAGGAAAAAAACAGAAGTTTAAACACCATGAATTCTAAATGTGCTGGGTGGATAACAGCGTATTTCTATGAGGCTTTAACTGCAGACTACTAACTAGTTTATAGTTCCTTATAACTTCAGTCAGTATTTAAAACTCCCTGGTCCCAGCTGTCAACGCTACCTGGTGCTGGCTTTCCAAACCCTGTGGTCAGCCAAGTTCCCCTGATCAGCGTAAACACGTAACCTGCCAACGACACATCATTCCATCATCCCGCTGACAATGTTCTTGCCGCTGTGTAGTGATAAGCAAGATCTGAGCACACGCTGTCCATAATTTATTTAACCTAAACAGGATTAAATTGATACGGACTATCCGAACAGGGCTCCGGATGAGGAGGGATCTGTCAGCATTACATCCTAATTCCCAGCAGCCAGCTTCATTTTCTGTCTGATTGCACAGAAGTGTCGGGCTGCAGCATCTATCCAGGTTACTGTCAGTTTATAGCACAGCTGGAACATCGTTACCACAGCCCAAACTCTCCAGACAAGGACAAAGGTAAATCTCCATAACCCAGTAACTGAGTGAGCCAGGGTGAAAGCGAAGTGCCTGCGGTGGAACGGGGAAGGTCATGATGCCGAGCGGACAAGCAGGACTCCAGATCACCTCAGGCCTCAACAGCAACAACCAGCAAATCCACAACCACCAAACAACCTCCTCCCACCCACCAGCCTGGCCCTCCAGGATCTCACCCAGCACAGGGCAGGCACGTGCCTGATCCTGAACCCCCCAGTGTGCCCGCCCTTTCTCCACCATCTCATCCACACCCGTTGTCCCCACAAGCTCTTGGGCTTCTTCAAACTGCTGACAAACTGACAGGTATCTTGTTCCCCGCTCTGGCATCTCCACATCTCGGTACTCTTCTGCTGGCACTCAACGAAAAGGCCATGGGCTGGAGAGGAACACAGATAGAGACAGGAGATACAACCACCTCCACAGCAGCTGCTAGGCCTTTTCCAAGCTGGTAGCTTCAGGAAGAGACACCAAACTCATCCAGTTCCCCAGAAACAACAAGCTTTCAACAGTCACGGCGGGAGACAGCAGCTTTTTTTCAACCCCATCCGCTGGCCTCTCCGGCTGGAAGAAAAACTTCCCTCTGGTTTGAGAGGCAGGAGAAATAGCACTCCAGAAACAGATCTCTTGGCCATGACTTTCTGCAAGCCGTCCACACACACACCTTATTCCCTAGGTCAGCACCCACACAAACTGCATTCCACGGCTCCCTGCTCCAGAAGGAGGTTTACTCCTCAGACTTTTAAGCAGCTCAACTTACCATAAAAAACCCTCTGCCCTAAAGAGACTCTGGTGCAGTGAGTTATTAGCAAGCCCAACCCTCCCCTCAGCTTCCCACGGCTCTAGAATCATCAGAGAGATGATTCTTTGCTTTGATTAGAGGAAAACTACCTTCTCTTACAGTTTCTGTCACTGCTTGAACCTGCTGCTGAACTTGGGATGGCGACCTAATAACTGTGCAAGAGATGTAACTAAGTGGTTCATATAGGATGGAGAAAAAACATCGACCAAGCCCAGACTGAACCGGATGGACAGACGTCGCTCAGGGCAGCGCTTTCAAGTGCTCCATGGAAAGAGGTTTATCCATGCCCTTATAACTGAGATAACGTCACTGGCTGTTTGTTGCTGCTGCTCCCAGTTGTCCCAGTCTGGAGAGGCTGAAGGCACATCGGCCCTGGGCTCCCTTGCTCCGCTGTGGCCATTCTCAGGGCTGGAGCCCTCAAGAAGGATTTGGGGTTTTCCTGGGATGCTTCAAGAATTACTATTTATTACATGCCTCAGCTAACAGAAGAGAAGATTTGTAGAATGAGGAGTCTGATGGCTATTTTTGATGTGCCGAAAGCAGGACAACCTGAGGCGGGGTCATGTCCTTCCACCCATGTTTCACCAAGAGCCAAGGCCAGCAGCAGGACGGTGAATCGCTCTGAACAACAGCACAGTTGCAGGGGTCACCACTCAGGGGAAGGAACCAACAGCCCAGACACGAGGAGAGTTTTGACAGAAACACTGGCATGAGGAAAAAGAAAGGTTTAACCACAGAAATGCTGCACAAAAAGTAGACAGGGTTGAAAGCATTAACCCTCTGTGTACTGCAACCCAGGAACGAGCTGAATGTGCAGAAAAAGTGTCCATCTGGGTGACAGCAAAAGCAAACCTGCAAAGGCAGAGGAACCTGCACCCAGCAGCTCCTCCCACAGCAAACCTCCCCCAAGGCATCTTCCCAGGTAACCAACCAGGGCCTCAAACACAATGAAACACAAATTTTCATCCTTTTTTTTATGAGTTTGCCTTTGTTGGTAGCTTTTACGATGATGAAATGTAAATGAATCAGTGAAAAAGGCTTCACTGTTAATTTGACTTTAAAAGCAGTTTCAAAGTAGAGACAATTGCACTACTAATAAAACTTGTGTTCTTACGCGACTGGATATCCCCTTTCCATCAGGAATCCTCAGTTGGGAAGGGCTGGGAATGCTTTATAAGGCTGTGGTAAAAACACAGGGTAGCTCAAGTAACTGCAATGACTATCTGGCAAATGCCTGTGTTCCTCCTCTCCAAACTGCTGCGTGCCCCGGCCCCTTCCCCGTGTGAACCCACACTTCACAGCTCGTGCAGCTCCTGAGGACGCAGCTACAGCTTCAGTCAGCGCTGGAGGGAAGAAGCTAACGGCCCGTTCTTCAGCTGACCAGGCTGAGCAGAAACATTTGGCCAGTCACACCAGGAGCCAACACGTAATGGTGTCTCCTACGGTGACAGCTCTCCAGTGCTGCTTAGATTATCCGTGCTAGTATGTGTCCTAGCAGATGAACGTGTAAGGATGGGTGATGGGCTGTGTCTCTCGAGCCAGGGTCACAACCTCTCCTCTTCTGGTGCCGTGCCTGTGGCACGGTGACATCGCTGCGATGCCCTGGGAATGAAGCCATGGCTGTCTCACAGGAGTCAGGACACATTTAAAGACTGGCAGATCTATCTCCTGCTGTGTTTTACAGGTCACACTGTAACTATCATAAGCAACAACATTTCTTTTCTCTTTTTTGGTAGAAACTTGTGTTTAACATTCTGGAAGACCTGCGACGTGTGTGAAGTTTGTAGCAAACTGGTGCATCACTGGCACATGTATCTTGAACAACAGGGACTTTTGAGGGCTGCACCAGTGTACGCAGACGTGACCTGAGTGTCTCTGGCAGCACTGGAGAGCCCTGCCAGCTCAGCCAGTGTTGAAGCAGCTCGGGTGGGACAGCAGTTCTCTGCGGGGCCTTAAGCTGGACCGCTGTTTCCCCCAGGCTGGAGCACAAAAGCACCCTTGATGCCTCAGTTCTTGGCATTGCCCTGAGCTGTGAGCTGTCGCACCAGCTGCCTTTCCAGCAGCAACATCCTCATCTCCACCAACGTGCCTGAAGTGGAGTGATAAATCTATCCCAAATACACATGGCAACTTTCACTGGTTTGGAATTGTCAGAGACTGGGAAAAAAAAATAATGCCTCAATATTGCTAGAAGCTGGAAAGAACCGAGCCAGAACATCAAAGAACCACAAATGTCTCATTTTACCAGAAAAGTCTCTATTTTAAGCTAAAAGCTTCAATAAGAGACAGGTATCCTGTTTTTGTACACCTCCCCTGGACCGAAGCCAGACTCTGTGCGTGAGCTCGGACCCTGGACGCTGCCAAGCGTGCAGACCACTGCCAGGTGACTGGACAACGGAGGCCAGTTCTGGGGGATGCAAAATGATCTTGTGGACACTGTCTTGCCGGACATTAGGTAACAACGTGCCTCAGGTAACTGCACGGCTCACGGGGAACAAGCGAGCTTTGCATTTGCAGCATATTGATAGTAGAGATAACAACCACCACCATGGAGACAGGCAGGCAGGATGCTGTAACCACAAACTCCGCTACCTACGCCTGAGCCTTCAGAGGTGTGAAACAACAGGTGGAAAGCACTCGTTTTCCGAGGATTGAAGGACCCCCAAAGACCCCCAAAAGGTCAAGAAGGAGGGCCTTATGCAAAGGACTACAAAAAGGGTCGCCGCACTGATCCATGTTGGGACGTCCACCCCACCCACTCTGTAAGATGGACATTTGGGATGCCGATTCTCCGTGGTGGTATCTCTTTCTTTCTCTCTCTCTCATTCCCTCCTTTTCCCTCCTCTCTTTTTCCTTCCCTTATTACCCTTTTGTGTGTGAATGAAATAAAAAGCAAACATAGGCATTTGACACCACTGTGTCCTAATTCTGTGACCGAGACCTTGCACCTCTCATGACCAGACTTTCATCAGTTCGTGACTGGAATTTACTCCTCTCTCTCCACACACATAAATGCTAAATGGTGCACGGGACAGATTTGAGATAGGAGAATTTTACAATCCTTCAAAATTTCACCATATCAAGCTCATAGTAATATTGTGATACCGATATCCACCGACACCTCCAGTACTGAGTCTCCCAACCAGGCTTAGCTCCAGCCTAAGTTAGTGCTACTTAGTTCAACACCGAATTTTCCCCATCATTTTGCTATAGCTTAAACACTCTGATGTTATTTTCAATATACTTTCAATTCTTACTGAAAAATCAATCAATTGAAGCAGATGATAGTTCTGGAAACACAAAACTTATCATCACCCTCTTGGGCAGGGTAGGCAGGGGACTTGTCTGGCTGTGAAAAGGTTTCGTTTCATTTAATCCCATCTCTCTTAAAAGAAAAAAAAACACATTAAGAGTTTTGCTTAACACTTTTCCCTGAAGCAAAGCCTCAAGGGCAGAGCACCCCAAGGGTTTGGAACATGCATCTAGAACACGCATTTCCTGAAGTAGCCAGCAATGAACATAGAAGGGCTTGTTAATCTCGTCTACTTTTTAGTCATGAATTTAGTCCGTGTGGCCCTTTGGTCTTTTGACCCTCCTGAACTCATACACAGCATAGTAAGAAAGGAAAAAAACTTCATTCAAGCCTTCGTCTTTTCAAAATAGAAAAGATGTATCAAGAAAAAAAAAGCCGTTTCCTATGGTTATGGTTATCACCACACAGGGGTCCTTTCAGTGCAGCTCTTTGCAGCCTGAACCGGCGTTCAGAGAAAGCAGAGTTTACAGGAGAATTCAAACATCTCCTTTTCAAAGAGAAGTGTTTCTTCTTCTTTTCATCCCCCTTACGCCTCCACATCAGCTTCAAGTGGAAGGAAAGGCTTCAGAGCTGAACGAGGTAAGGGTAAGGCTCGAGGTCTCGCTGGAGCGGAGTCCCTGCAGCCACACCCCGCTGGAGCAGTGACTCACACCGCAGCTGTGACAGGTTGGTACATTCCCTTCTCCACTGGAAAATGCACAGGTTACAATTAAAATCTGGGTGAGGCTGGACAAACCCCAGAATGTTTGGAATGATTCTGAAGTTTGAATTGAAGCAGCACAGAGCTGAGCAGCTGTGGTGGGGTGGGACTGAGGCTCTGATGTTTCGCAGTGTCACAGAGTGGAGATCTCGCTGTCACAGACATGTGACACCTCCCTTCTGTGCCTGACGTCTGACTTCTCCAGCTTGTGAAATCAGGATAATTTCTACCTTAATTGGATGAGCAATTCCATTCAAACCAAATAATACAAGTTCCCTTTAAAGGCAACTGGAAAATGAACATTTCAGCGAGATGTCCGCAGCTCATCAGCTGCACCGGTCTAAAAACAGCATGAAGGGCCACCCACCTCTGGATGGACTGCACAGCTCATCACAGAGGAGTGACACCAACGATCCCCCAAACAAAATCTCCTCAGGTAAGAGCCCACGGTGTGGTCTACCTTCGAAACCACCAGCAGAAAGCAAAATAAGCAGCACAGCAAGAGACGAAGCGAGATCTTTTGGGTTCTCATCACATTAACAGGACTGCAAACAGGGGGCTGCCATTTTCAGCTGGAAGACTGCAGTGACACACCCGGCTCCTTTCGATAGCTCTTCCAGTTCAGAGAGAAATGGAGAGCAATACCGAGCATCAGGAACCACCACGAACAAGCCCCGAAGGAAAATTGCAGGGCCTGGCTCTGGGCAGGACAAAGCAAAGAACCACTTACGTCAAAGGGAAGAATAACTTTAAAGGTAGCTGAGACGAAACTAATCTGAAACAAGACGGAGTTCCTGGCTTTCACACAAACAAACCACACACACCCCAGCAGTGCGGAGCAACCAGAACCGCGTGCAGGAGCTCTTTTAAACCTGAAATGCAGAAACAGATGTACAGTTGCACAGAACACACCATCGAACTCAACTGGTGGAAAAGGATCTGAGGGGGTTGGTTGACAGCACCTGAAGAGGAGCCAGCAGTGTGCTCAGGTGGCCAAGGTGGCCAAGAGCATCCTGGCTTGTGCCAGCACCAGTGTGGCCAGCGGGACCAGGGCAGTGATTTTCCTCCTGTACTGGGCACTGGTGAGGCCATACCTCGAATCCTGGGCTCAGTTTTGGCCCCTCACTCCAAGAAGGACATTGAGGGGATGGAGTGTGTCCAGAGAAGGGCAACGAAGCCGGTGCAGGGTCTGGAGCACAAGTGCGCTGAGGAGCAGCTGAGGGACCTGGCCTGGAAAAAAGGAGGCCCAGGGGAGACCTTCGGGCACTGACAACTCCCTGACAAGAGGCTGGAGTGAGGCGGGGGTTGGTCTCTCCTCCCCAAGAACAGGACAAGAGGAAACGGTCTCAAGTTGGGCCAGGGGAGGTTTAGATTTAACATGAGGAACAATTTCTTCCCCGTTGGGGTTGTGCCGGCCTGGCCCAGGCTGCCCAGGGCAGTGGTGGAGTCCCCATCCCTGGGGGGGTTGAACAGCCATGTCGAGGTGGTGCTGAGGGACAGGGGTCAGTGGGGACCTGGTAGTGCTGGGGCAACAAGCTGGGTTCAATGACCATTTCCAACCAAAATGATTCTGTGATTCTATCTTAGAACTGAAAATTAAGGGCAGCTCAAACTGAATCATGACATTAAAACAGAGCACATCCATATCATGTTCCCTATGCCTTTGTATGAGCCAAATCAATCAAAATAAAGTGCAAATGGATGCAAACTGACCTGGAATAGTTCTGAGAATATTTTCCTAAATACCCAATGATCCACCACTGAGGCAATGACCCATCTTCCTGGAGAACAGAAAGCAACGATCACCTGTTACCATCAACATTACCAATGTTACCATCATCGTTATTTCTGTCAAGCAGGAGCTTCTGTCTACAGGCAGGAGCCAGGAAAAAGGACTGAGAGGAAGGACTTAACTGTTGAAGAAAGAAGCTGAAACTATGGCTCCTATGATACCATGCTCTGAAGGGCGCCAGTAACCCGTACAGGGGTGATCAGGGCAACAGGCAGTTTTGATTCCCGCTGACACCGGTACCTGGAGGAACTGGGTCGCCCAGCCTTCAGACAAGGGTTTCAGGGGTAACTGCAGACTGCTGAATGAAGAAAAATAACGGAAGGCTTCAATGCAGGAGGAGAAATGCTCTAGAAAGAGAGTCTGGGCCTCAGTGCTGGTGGTGTGCTGCTACAGCAGACAGAGGATGAAATTCAATAAAGAAGCCATCTACCAACCCTCAACTACCAACCCCGAGTCCACGTGGACCGAAATTACAAACCAGAATATGAAGCCTTCGGCACTGATTAAAATCACTGCCTGTCTGCCTGGGCGGCAAAGCTGACTGCAAGGAGCTACGGGGTTACCCCAGAGGAGAAGAGGGCGGGGAAGACAAAGGTAAAGTCACTCGGAACTTTCCCAGTCTACACAGACTGGGCCACTAATTACCTTCAAACCAGGAGGTAATCTCCAAACTTAACCTGAGCTACTTACTACCAACTACCGTTCTGCAGAACAGCGAGTTACTGCACAAAACGAGATCTAACCCGGGCTTGCTCCTGAGTAACATGCAAAACCACTTTCAAACCCACACCAGTGCAATTCAGCTGAAAACTCTCGTGGCTCTGAAGCAACCGTTCCCCAGATCCTCTCCAAGCAGCAATGTTTCTGACATCACTTAAAAAGTGCTTTATATAGAAGTGTTCTCAGAGTGCTGAGAGGCTGCCTGAAGTTTTTCTTTAGCTCAAGATCTTTGCTCACAATGCCAGAGAGCAATTACCAGATCACAGCGTGACAGACGCAATGGAACAGACAATTTCTCCAGTCAGGAGGTGATTCAGCTATCAAAGAGTTTCTTTTGTTTCTATTTTGGGGAAGAAAATCACTGCTTTCACAGCCTAAAGCTGACAGTTCCCAAGGTACGTTCATCAGGAATGAGAGCTGCAGCGAAAGTCTCTGAGGTCTTCCCTTCTCCCCACGTTCTTTCCTCTCTAAATACGGGCGTGAAACACTGGGCAGTATCCCTGGAAGGGAAGCAGGACAGGAGAGTGTGATTAACCGCAGCACACCTTGTAGCTGTAAACAGAGAGCGAAGCACATGCCGTCATCTCTTCCCTCACGCAGAAGATATCCGTAACATGAAATCCCTGGCGGTAGCCAAACCAGTGCCAGGGAAAATAAAAGGTTGCGCTGCTCCTTCCGGGAAGATCTGCCCTCGCCAGTGCCGCAGATCGGGCCGGGGCCAGGCTGGCAAAGGCACCTGCAGGGCGTCACAGGGGCTTCCACATGGGACACATGGGCTGGTGGCAGCAGGGATGGTGACGGTGCTGCCTGGTTTTCCAGGAGAGCAGGAAGCTGAGAGGAAAGCTGAACTCCAAGTTTTAGGACATTAGGCTGGACGTGAAGAAAGGGACTTAACTTTACTGAGGGGTGAGGAAGCCAGGAGTCAGTGGAGCAGGAAAGGAGAGTCTACATGACAACACTGCAGAGAGAGCAGGGGCTGTAGCTCACGGCTTTGGGACGGCTCCAAGAGCAGCATCCACCTTCGAGGGGGGTGGGGGCAAAGAGAACAAGGGCGGCAAACTGCCGCAGTTAAACACAGCCCCATCCAAGGCCAAGGACTGAAGTCCAGAGTACGCTTATACACCATATTGATAAACGCAGAGTGAGAAACACCACCACCAAACCCAGGGCTGATCAGGTACCCACCACTTCTAAACCACAGACTGTCTCCGAAGTTTGGAATACTGACAAAAATTCCGTGGGAAAAAATCTGTTGCTCTTCTCACCTAAGAACAATCTGATGTTTTTATGTCAATTAGCGTGTGATATTTATCTATTAGCGCAATCCGACTCCATATGCCAACCAGCTGTACTTCACACTATTTCTATGGCTTGCGCTATGTTTTCTGAAAATATAAATACACTTTCCACGTGCTTTGTTTTCTCAGCAGCACTGAACCACCGGCAGAGTTCGGGGCTTTGTTTAATCACAAACAGATAATGGAAAATACGATGAGAAATAACGGCTGATGAGCTGGCAACAACATCTCCCGCAGCATATGTCAGGGGGCACGGAGCAGCTGGGCGAGATGCTATTTCGAGCGAACATTTGGAAACATCGTGGTCAGAAGCTTTTCTCGCTAAGTGTGGCAAGAGCAAAGCGTCGCTTTCTTCCAAGCACAGTCCTAAAGACAAGACACAGACACATTTAACAGGAAACAGCTGCCGCAGACACTTTGTGCTTTAATTCTGAGAATTACACGAAAGTCCCACACCCACCCCCGCCTGCTGCTTGGGCAACAGCCTCCCCAAGTTGTGTCTGGAGAAAGTCCCACACAAGTGTCTGTAAACGGGTTTATCAACTGCAAAACACCCAGGAGACCGTGGTGGGCTGAAAATTCTTCCACCGCCTTTTGAATTTGAGTCCCAAACTTGAGAAAGCCGGTGAAAACTAACTAGTTCCTTCATTTTAATTACCCTGTTCTTTGAATACAGTCAGTGAGAAGAGGCACGTTCGGCATAGGAACTGACCTGTCAAAAAAACCAAAGCACTTCTCAAGCATGTAACAACGCTTTAAAAAACATCCTGCTCATAAAAATCACATACATTAGAAAATGAACAACTGCACGCACGTATTTCAAGAAACAATAAGCTATTTTAACTTGTTTGCAAATTTGCAGAGTATCCCCAAAACAATCTACCTCTGGCAACGCTTGAATTCACTCTCAGATTATACACGCTCACTAATTTACAAGAGTTTATGGCATATAAAGTCTCTAGTTCACTCTAAAAGCGCACAAAGAAAGTGGAAAAAAACAAAACCTCCTGCACATACAAAAATACTATGGTAAGAGTTAAGACCAAACACGTATCACAGACCAGCCACTGTGCCTGGGAGGGACCTGCTGGCCCAAACCCCCACCTAAAGCAGGGCCACTTTTAAAAGGTGAATCAAGCCACTCATGGCCTTGGCCAGTGGAGTCAAGACACCTCCTAAGGCCGGGGCTTCCCCACCGCAGGGCTCCTGGCCCCAGGGTGAGACCCCCCTCCCATGAAGGGATGTCTCCTTATGTCTCCTCTGGATGCAGAGCATCACTGACTCCAGCCAAAAGCCGCCGAGCAGCAGCTGTCCTGCAGCGTCACCTCTGCCGCGGTTGAGAACATCCAGAGCAGATGCAGGAGAAACCCAACAGTTTCGGATCTAAAGTTTTACCATCACACACCAGCTCACCATCACACAGTACACAGAAAAGCTGGTAAGGATACTGTGTTTCCACTGATTTTTTATTTAACTTTTAAATCAATGTTTCTTGTTAAAATGTTCCTCGAAGCTCAGGCCAGGGACCTGACTCATGACTGGGAGCTGTCAGCAAGATTCAGGCAGCCTCAGGCCAAGAGTGTGGCAGAAAATCTTGCTTCTCGGTTCGGCAGCAGAACGAAGCCAGCGTTTAGTTCAAGCTGAAGTCAGATTTCCAGGCACAAAACCCTCAAAAATAAAAACTTCAAGACTTAGTCCCTTTAAAAATAAAATTAATACTATTTGGATTTCCACTGGTGAAACACTCTTCACTACAGAAGTTTCAGGTCTCCATAAAATTGGGACATAAGCATAACAATAATTTTCTGCATGGATAAAGCTGGCTAATCGCGTTGGGCTGAATCTGCAAGACAATCAGAACATAAAATGGACAACTTTCAGCAGACAAGCAGGAGTTCTGCTAAGGACAGAACTTGCTCCAGAAGTTGTCTCTGCAGGGCAGGACTAGATACCAAACAAAATGTAACTGACACTCGTGCCTTAAAAGATCACTTTCCTATACCCACAAAAGAGACACATACAAAGGATCAAGATGAAAATAATATCATTTAAATTCTGAAATACATAATACACCGTGTATATAAGGAATAGCCTCCACAAGAAAAGTAGTAGATGGACACAGACACCACACTAAGAAATTAAATAAATACTTAAATCAAATGGATTTCTGTATCTAAGGAAGAGGCTGTGAGCCCAGCGTGGAAATCATCTTCAAGAGGAAGGATCAAATCCTTGTGCGGACAGAAAGATCTCCTGGCACCTAGAGGTGACTTCCTGCTCCACCGGAGAGGGAGACTCGCTGCAGAGCACTTTGTTCAGCACTGATTATCACTAACGAGACTCTTAATCCACAAGGAAGAGGATATACTTCTTCAGCTGTTTGCATTCAAGTTCACAACTAACCAAGTTCATCGACGACTTTGCTTGCATTTCCTGTTACCCATGTGGTTTAGGAAAACCCCCAACACACACCTGTCACCTTTCCAGGCACGTAGCACTCCCCTAGAGGCGATAAGGGCTTTAAAATTTACCTTATACCACCTTCTGAGAGACTTAGGGGACAAAATTGACACCGAAAAATTGGGAGAACACAAAATTAATTTTGATTTCTTTCTGCTCTTTGCGACTCGGGCAAATTTGCATCTTTACAACTTTAGGCATCAATGCTGACTTAGAAAAACAACCAGCGTAAGAGATGAAACCTAAACAGAGCCTCAGTAATATCCCCTGCTTACAGGAGAGCCGCTCGCAGCGCCGGGAAGGGACAAACCCCCCCACCGGGAGGCGAGGCTGGAAGGCCCCGGGTGCCCTCGCTGCGGCACAGCGGCTGCAGCTC
>NW_010413208.1:28046-45071 GCF_000710305.1 Buceros rhinoceros silvestris | reverse complement strand
TTGCAGAGGCAGCTGAGCTTTTTGGGCTGGAAGTCAGCTTGAAGAAGACAGTAGTTCTCTACCAACCCGCACCACAAGATGACTACCATCATCCCCACGTCACCACTGGCGAGTCAGAGCTGCAGTCAGTCCAGCAGTTCAGCTATCTGGGGAGCATCATCTCCTCAGGTGCCACGATCGACAAAGAGAGAGACAACAGAACAACAAAGGCAAACAGAGCTTTCGGAAACCTCCATGAGAGAGTCTGGTGCAATAAACACCTGAAGAAAAGCACAAAGACAGCGCAGAAAGAACCGTGCCTCGACTGTACCACCCAAGGAGACCTGCCGGTGTGCTCTTTGCAGCCGGTCTTGCCTATCCCGCACTGGCATTTTCAGCCGTCAGCGCACTTGCAGTGAGCGTGGGTGAAGCCCTTCCCAAATCCTTGTCCGCGAAGCCAAGCCATGATGAATAAGTACCTTCCTAACTGTTTTGCAGAATAGTTTTTCCTATCATGAATTCAGCAATAGGAGGTTCCTTAATTGACTTTGCTTTTCAAACATCTTTAAAACAAATTGCTAATTATCGGCACATCTCAGATCTGCACTTCCTCTTCTAGAGAGGATCTAGCAATTCTCTGACTCAGTCTGACACTACACTGCCTTGCAGATCATCAGGGGAGCTGTGTGCTAATCTTTGTCACTTGATGGGGGTCACTGTAATTTTTTTTTCCCCCTCCTTTCTTTTGTTTTCTTATCTCCCTGTATTAGAATCATAGAATCGGAGATTGGAAGGGACTTCTGGATATGATTGTAGTCCCATGCCTTATTCAAAGCAGAGTGAAGTGAGATCAGGTTGTTTGGGGCTCTTTCCAGTCAAGTTCTGAGTATTTCGAAACTTCTGCATTTGGATACATGGATCCTAACTTCTGTTCCACCTTGTGCTAACAGGGTATTGTGGTACCATGATCATTGAAGATGAGGATGCTGCAATTGGTTTAACACTTGACGATACTAAGCCTGATGGCAGCTTTCCTGCCATAATAGGGTAAGAGACAAAGAAAGTGTCTTGTTTTAATGCCTTTTTACTTTGTCTTAGAGGCAACAATTGAAACAGAAAACCTGCTACTTTTGAAGGGAAATACTTTAAAATAGTTTAAGGGTTGAGTTTCTCAGTGTGTGGTGAATATACTCTATGATTTTTTTTCCTTTCAAAAAACTTCTCTCTGATTTTTTTTACTAATTTTTAAAAAAAGGAAATTCTGGTTTTCTTGTTCTCACTGTCATCTTTCGCCGTTTTGTGTGGCAAAGTATAAAATTGGAGGAGAGGAAAGGAAGGAGAAAAGAGAGTGATTGCAGAAATGTAGAATTTTCTCCAAGTATTTTGCCTCCTCCAAATTCTTCCAGTTCTTTAAATTTTTTCAAATTGTAAATTTTTTCTTTTGTTTTAGTCAGAGAATATGAATCGTCGAGGAAGTTTATTAAAGAATAATTTCTGCTTCAATCTGCTGTATAAAATTAAGGTCATTGGGACACAACTCATACAAATATTCTAGCCTGAATCTCTGAGTTGTTCCTTCTGCAGCAAGTCCTACAGGCAGCAGGCAGAGCGTATAACATTATGCAAAGGGGTGAAATTGGTATTTTGGATAGAGATCCTAAAGCTAATACTATGAATCACAACTTCCCATTGTAAGGTATTGGCATTTTAAATAACACAGGAAATACAGTATCATAATGGAAGTAAATTGTTTGTGGTCTTCCTACAGCTTCATTCTTGCTCGGAAGTGTAGAAAACTGACAAGTCTCACAAAAGAAGAAAGGTAAGGTCAAACACTGGAGAACCGTGTGGAATCTGAGTCAAAATTTGTTTCAAATGACCAGAGCAGGGAAAAAATGCCTCGATTTGAAGGAAGTTGACTGTAACTTTGTGATAGTAGGCAGACATGTCACTTCTAGGAAGAAGATGCCTTAACTGTTTTTTGGATGAAGGCCCCATAGAATTATCACAAACCGACAGCAGATGTGATAGCTATAGGTCCCAAGGTGATAACTCACTTTCCTGTGGGGTCCACGGTGTTACTGACGTGCCCTGAAAGGAGGAGCCGGTGAACATTTGTGAGAGGTGGTGGGCAGACCGCAGCAGAGGTTTTGCTGGATCATGCTGTAAAAATGCGTTTATTCTGTTCAGACACTGGGTTGGTGCTGGTGGTCTGCAGAGCATGGTGGTCACCTCACTTAGGGACAGACAGAGAGAGAGATGGAGGAAATGATCCCTTTTGTTAAGGCTGTTGCTGGATTCATGTCACCGTGACTGTAGAAGGGTGTTCATATATAGATCATGCAGCTCTCTGAGCCCTCCTGGCCAATCGCTGTGTCACCACCCAACCTGCACAGGAGGACACCCTCAAGGCCCTTCAGGTCTTCCTGTTTTGTTTTTTTTTCCTCATCTCCTTCCTATAGCATTCTTTGAGTTCAGAGCTGGGCTCCTGGATAGCTGGGTTGCTCCATACAGCAGTATAGACGGTTTCCTTGTGTGCTTTTGTAGCTGGAAGTGTAGTCCGTGCAGTTACAGAGCTGGGACTGCTTTATTTCTGTGCCCAGCACGGCTTTCTGCAGAGCACAGAATTTGATTCCAGAAGTAAATGTCCTTCCGGCGTTGTGTTTGCATGGTTTTGTTTTTCCTAATTGTTAACTATTATTTCATCATGATCTTCCCTATGTTTGGGAATTGGTGCAGTGCAGCTAACGGTGAACAGTAAGACCCAAAAGGTTGTAGGAGCATACTTAATTGCACTTGGTGTTTGTGACAGAATGAGGTATATTCACGGATTTATAGACTCATAAACTAAAACAGGAGGAAGTTTTATAGATCCAGAATGTCATGGGTTAGGGCTGGGCCAGCCACTAGACAAATGACAGATGCTCTATTAACCTCCGCTCTCCCCAAAGGGGGAAGGGAAAGGGAATAAGAAAGACTTACGGATTGGAAGATTGCCGTGGGTTGGGGCGGGCCCAGCCACTAGACAAATGACAGATGCTCTATTAACCTCCGCTCTCCCCAAAGGGGGAAGGGAAAGGGAATAAGAAAGACTTACGGATTGGAAAAGAAAACTAAAACTGCTTTAATGAAAATAATAAAATGGAACATACGCAAATACGCACAAAACCAATACTGAACCCAATCCCCCTGATGGCAACCACATCACCATCATGACTGATGCTGCAGGGCAGACACTGGGGAAGGCCCCCAACCCCCCGGATGGCAACCACATCACCATCATGACTGATGCTGCAGGGCAGACACTGGGGAAGGCGCAGACTGGGCTCTGCAGCAAACAGGAACTGGATGCAGCAGCTGGATTCCAGAACTGTATGCAGGTATGCATGGCCTGGGATTGAAGGCAGAACGGAGTCCTTGTCAGACACTGGCCATTGAAGAAGAGACTGAGACCCTCGTGATTCCTCAGCTTTACACGGAATATGACGTCTGTGGGATGGAACTCCTCGTTGGTCAGTTTGGGGTCACCTGTCCTGTCCGCTCCTTCCTGCAGGTGCAGCCTCTGACTTACTGCACCCCCACCGTGGCACACAGGATGTAGCAGTGACTTAGTACCAGCACGAGCCTTTCTGCACACCAGTCCCTGGCAGTAACTGTGAACATCAAGCGTTATCACTTCTGGAAGCAGACACTGCCTGCAAAAACATGCCATTAACTTCAGCAAGGGCCATCACTTAGAAGAGACTGAGCTGGAAAGTAACACCTCTGAACAGAACTAGTTCTCTTCTAACTTAAACCAGGACACAGAAATAAAGTACTGATTCCCTGAGAGCCTCGGGCTATGAATACCTGCATCTTTGTAGGAACGAACCATCAGCTAGATTATATGCCAAGACAAAAACGTGCAATGCTTTACTGCTGTCTCTTCCTGACAGCCTAGAGAATCTTTGGATAATGTATGGCGTTGGACTGCTAGAGGTGTCTTAAGGGAGCAGCTTGCATAACTGCTGGTAAAACTGGCGCTTACACAGTGCGAGAGTTTGAGTGCATTATTTCTAGTGATCTAGAAGCTGATCTGTTAGGATAGATCCCCAAAAGCTGGAATCTTAAGCTCAAGCAGATATTAATCCTTGTTCTCTTGAAACTAGGACATATTAGAGGTGTTTTTTTCTTTCCTCACACAGAAGTCTTCTGTTGCTTTTTATCTTGTAGGAAGACGAGGCTCTGTGAGCTCTATGCAAAGGTTCTGGGATCAGAGGAAGCCTTACGTGTAAGCACAAAACCTAAACCACAGTGTCTCTTGTCAATCCTGTTGATCTGGGGAAGGGCAGAAGGAAACCAGAATGTAGCAGTGCTCTGGCACAGCTCTGCGTAGCTTTTTGTAAAAGGTAATTTATGGGAGCACTTGCTTCCCTCTCTAGAGGAGTGGAGAGAACGTTTATCACAGGTCTTGGGTTGCGTTTGACAGTGAGGGTAAGAATGAGCTTATGAAACTGTTAAAAGGTAGATGTGATCTTGTCCAGCTCCGTGGGTGGCATTCACAGTGCTTACTACCGTCCTTCTCGGTTCTCTTCAGGTGTGACAGTCTATGTTGAGCATGTTTCTTCTCTCTCAGTAGTTGCTCAGATCCCTTGCTGCATGTGTTTTTGCCTTCTCTTCTTTGTAATGGTAAATAACTGATAGGATTTGTGTGATCTGATTAATTTATGTAATTAATACTGTTTATCCTTCAAGGGCAATTTTACATGAGTTAAATGTTGTAGATACCAACCTAGAGATAACATAATTTTAAACATAACGATCTTGTACGCAGAACTGTGCAAGTGCCATACTTCATGTTTTTAACAGTATATATTTGTACCCAATGTACATATTACAAGTGTTATACCTGTGTACAGCAGAGGTTAATTTTGCTTTAGCTCAAAGTGTAAACTTACATTGACAGATTAAGAGGATTCTGTTCTACAGTGGCCAGATTAACTACTTGGGGTTTTTTTAAAATAGCAAGCAGTGTCTAAAATGAAGGCTTTTTGTGTTGTATCCACGTTGCATTAAGAGACTTGGTAAATGTGCTTGTCTTGTCAGACGTTGACATGCAACAAATCATAAGCTTTTCCTCTGCTGTCTCCTCGGTTCTTTTATTAACTTCCTCAGGACTTTGTCCTTTCCTTGAGTGAATTAATCTCTGTTTTCCAGGCAGTGCATTATGAAGAGAAGAACTGGTGTGAAGAGCAGTATTCTGGGGGCTGCTACACAGCCTACTTCCCACCAGGCATAATGACTCAGTATGGAAGGTACAGTATCTATTTATAGTGGGCTTCGGAGTAATAAGATAAGACCAAGTTAATAAATATCCTCAGAAAGGGTCATAAATCCTCTGTCACTGTTCCCTTTATACAGATATTATAACTTCCACTTGTCTCAGTTTTGAGCTTTATGATGGATGAGTACAGTATCATTAGGCGGTTTTATTCATGTTTGTTATTGGGTGAATACAGCTGAGTAGGTTCTTGAAAGGGAATTAGGAAGCTTTTGCAATCTGTTTACAAATCTGACTTGGAGTATTTGAGATCGGTGTTACCATTTCCAGCACATCTTTAGGCTGGTGTTTTATAAATAGAGACAGAGAGTTAATTCTTGCCAACATTGACAGTAATAAGTGATTTCTTTGGACTGTTCCTTTCCTTTTAGCAGCCAGGGCTTAATATAGTAATCAGTGGGCCAATATATACACTCCTCTCCAACATAAGTTTTTGCATTAAAGTAAGATATACCAAAAAGAAGAAAAACGCTTACTGGTCAGACTGGTGATCAGATTCAGATACATCGAGGGTTTTATCTGCTAGCATAGCCCTACTTTTGAAGTATAAATTTTCACAATTTAAAAAGAACTTACAGCAATAAAGCAGTTGTAATGAAGATCACATGAAGACCTTAGTATTTAATGTAATCTTGATGATAATTATTGCACATTCTGGCAAAAAAAATGTAAAAGGTAAAATCTTTTTTTTTCTTGTTACTTTAGATACATGGGGATGCACAGTGTAGCATTCTGTATTACCAGTAATGCCTACCACTGGTATTTGTGACTCTGACTTAAACTGTGAGATAGAATAAGTCTCATCTCAAATTATTTGTCCTTTACACCTATGAGCAGCGTAAGCATTTAGAAAATATGAACACCAGTTTATTAACTGTAAGAAATGAAATGCGATGCAGACTCCCCCTCCAGCTCAGCTCACCCAAACTTACTGTCTCTATGTGTTTGCTGTTATTTAAAACAGTTTTATTCTAATAATAACCCAAGGATTTCAGTTATCTTTCCTGACGTGACTTACTGCTTGTCCCCCTCCAGGATTATTCGTCAGCCCGTTGGCAGGATCTATTTTGCTGGCACAGAGACAGCCACAGAGTGGAGCGGATACATGGAGGGGGCTGTACAGGCTGGAGAAAGAGCAGCCAGAGAGGTACAGATGGAAGCCTAAAACCGGGGGCACTGTCAAATAGCCTGTGAAAATGAAATACCTTCTGGTTGGAAGTGAATTGGGAATTAAGCGTTGACAGCTTGAGGCGTTCTGAAATCTTGATGCAAATCCCTACAAAGGGGATGTAGACTCAAAAAGGATGAAGGTATTGCACTTAGATTTGGTATGCTTAGGAAGGGCTGTGATTATTTCATCAAACTCTTCTCTGTTTCCAGGAATGAAATCCTTTTTTTTTTTTTTTTTTTTTTTTTTTTTTTTTTTTTTTTTTTTTTTTTCAACCGAAATCTCAAATTCTCACCTAGTCGTGTTTTCTCCCAAATGGGCACTGTGTTAGTCATTGTACTGAGATACGGCTGTTAGCCTCACTGGGAACAGCTCACTTCTGCAGCTCTGCGCACCACGCCAGTCCCTTCCTCAGCTGTTTCCAACAGTGACATACTATTGAGACAGCCTTACATAAAGTCGTTAAACAAGAACTTAAATATTTTGCTTCTGAGAAAATGCCTATTCCTCAGGTATTTTCAGGAATATTATGGTTTACGGAGCAGCAAAAGAAATTTCATCTTTATGAGGTGAAGAGAATCTTGTGGCTAAAATCTACAGTCGTGTAACAGAAATTGGCATGGAAGGTACCTAAAGAGCCCATCTAGTCCATATTCCTGCCCCAAAAGACAGGGATCAGCTGTCCCTAAACAGTCCCATTTGTGAAGGTTATACCTAACCTGTTCCTGAGGTTATGGTTCGTGCATAACCACACACAGGTAAGGCTTCGTGCCCTCTCTAACGCAAGGACATTACAACAGAACCTTCATGGGCCTCAGCAGAAAAGTTGGCAAGTGAGCTTGACTGGCAAAATTTTTGGTGTTTTCCTTTCCTCGCTTCCTTGTGAAAGGAAAATATGTTTAACATCTAGTGCAAGGATGTTTCTCACTCTCCTGCACTGAAAAGTTGATGGGGTCCATCAATCTTGTCTAGAATAAAAGCCTATCATGGAAGATGACAAATATTAAATCTACAGGTGCCTAGAATAGGAAAAACATCAGTATCACCACCTCCATTTTATTTTACTGTAGAAGTTGTTAATCTTGCTGTCTTTCATGACTAACATTTCAGATAATCTTTGCTACCCTACTGATCTCTGGTGTCTTTGATACTTTGAATGGTTATTTTTCCATCGTGATGGTTTTCCTTTTAGTATTGCTTTTCTCTGGCTGGAAGCGGTGGTCTGTCATCACTTGCAGGATTCTGTTCCTCTTCCTACATTGTGGTAAAACTTACAAATCCTGGCTATGTAGCTTGCCCCATAGTAGCTGGTTTATGCACGTCTCACTTTACCATGAGTGTATACTTAACTCTTAGTCATATTCGTATTAACCCTGTTCCCATGGGACTAGTCAAGTTCCGATGTCTTGCATAGGCTAACTAAGCACAGGGAGGTTTTTCTGTTAGTGATTCTATTTGCCACTAGGAGGAGTGTCTTACTAAATATCAGGCCTCCCCAGGAATTAGTTGTATAGAGGTTTAGTAATCTTTTAAAATTTTATTAGACAGCGATTTATGTTCTCGATTGTTATCTTCATCATGCTATTTTAAAACAAAAATTGAAGTCAGCTCTTCCTCCCTTTCAAAGAATGAATGGTACTTACTAGACAATGTTATTTATTTTCAGATACTGTTTGCTATGAAGAAAATCCCAGACAGTGAAATTTGGAAGCCAGAACCTGAATCAATTGTAAGTCTTTCTGTAGATTAAATAAATTATTCTTTTTCCTGCAGTTTTGCTGATGAAATAAAATTTTGTTGGCTGTTTTTATTTAAATTCACTAAATCAAAGCCACAAACTCCCTTACTCACCAAAACTGCCCTTCCCCAAACAGGAACATGATAGAAACTCTGTGAGAGGGCACCCACCTGACAGCTCTGTAACGTGGGGTCAGAAAGGGCCGCACTTGTTCACCAGGCTGTGACTCCTTTTCACATGTGTCTTCTTTTTCCCTTTAACTGAGCAGAAAATTTTTGATACGCTGTACTTCTTGATAAGATGAACTGCTCCAACCCAGTTCTGTTTCTGCTGCACGAATCTCTCGATTTACATCCTGTCTGTCGCAGTGGGGATGATGTTATGTTGATAATGGTTGCTTTCCCCGCAGGATGTTCCAGCTTTGCCCATCACTACAACCTTCTGGGAGCGGAACTTGCCATCTGTGCCAGGACTGCTAAAGCTGATTGGATTTTCCACTTTCTTCACCTCTGTGGCTGTTGCTGGTTTATTTGCTTACAGAAAGGGAATTCTGGTCCGAAACTGAAAAAGGCGCCAACGCAAAGCCTTGCACTCATGTGATTTTCTTTTTTTTTTGACTTTGAGGATTTTTTTGGCATGTAATTCCCTGTCTCCAAAATCAGATCAGGACTGGGAAAGAGGAGAAAACAGTAGGGAGAAGAGGTTGGAGAGGAGGGATAAAGGAAGGGGATCCATGTTGAAAAAGAACTGCTTGAAGCCAGGCCTACTTTCTAGCAGTAACATTTTGGCTGTTGAGTTTCTTTGATACCCTGCCAAGCTTTATCACCTTGAGGTTTTTATCCAAATAACAGAAGTGACAAAATACCTCTATGAAGCCTCATATGATGAGATTTCTGGTTGTTTTTACACTTGTATCTGAACCAGAGCCTGAACTCCAAGTCTTCACAGGCACTTCCACCTTCAGTTGTTAACAAAGGATTTCTGCCTTCCTGTGTGGTAAACTGAGAAAAAAAAATCCATAGCTTAAAGAATAATCAACTAGTTCATGCAAATTGTTTGTAGAGATCTTTTTAGTGGTTTTATTTTTTACCCAGATGTCCAGAGCCCAGGCAGCACCGAAGTGACAAGTCAGGATAAATTTTTCCATCCAAACTATGCAACAGTTGGCCCTAGATTGTTGGCATTTCTAGTGGCATATTTGTCCTGCTGTCTGTTAAAGGACAATGTTTTTACTCCCTTCAGAAATGTGGCTGAATTTCAGACTCCCCAGCTGTGTTCACACTCACTGGGACAGCAGCGCTCTGAGGTCCCAGTCGAGTGTGTCCCTATGCAGGATCAGACTGCCTCTGCCTAGAAAACTGGCAGGCTCCAGACTGCAGCTGATGCGTGCAGCAGTGTGGCAGATCGGCCTGTTGGACCCGAGTGTGAATGGAGAACCTTGTGCTAATGTGCAGATGCAGCCTCTTGAACCTTTTTCACTGTGTCTCACGTCTGTTTGCCTCCAAGGTCCTCTCTTAACTCCCTACGTTGCTGCAAGATAGCAAGAGAACAAATTAACTTCTGCCTACCCCAGGAACGTGTAAAACTGTCTATAAAATCTTCTACATATTTTTTTTCTTATCTCCTTCCTTTCTTTTTTGTATTTAAATTCATACTTTAAACATCTTGAGACTGTCTCTTGCCTGCTAAGGCACCACGGGCTTGAATTTAAAAAAAAACCCAAGAACAAAACCAAAAAACCCCCCGAAAACCCACCACCAACCTAAAAACCTAACTGCCTCCTAACACTTTCTCCATGCTTAGCTGATTCAGCGGTTCTCCCCTAATAACCATATTGGTGGGATTAGCACTTCCACCTCTGCCTCTGTGCCACGTCGTACTGACTGTGCACTTTTGGTAAGTAATCAAGAACCTAAATGATTGGTCAAAGAGAACCATGGATAGGAGAGTCACATGCAAGTGCATCTGTGCCCTCCCTAGCTTGGTACCTTTCAAACAATGTGAAAAGAGAACAGAAAAAAATAGAGAGGAAGGAAAAAAACCCAAACAAAAAAATCCCAACCACCAAAACCTTAGCTGTTTACCTGTCAACATGACAGCACCTTGTTCTGGGTGTTTCTGCTGTTTTACATCTGACACGAAACAGGAGGACGCAGGTGTAACTGAGAACAGGATTCAGTGCACATGAAGACGTCTGGAATTCTTCTGTCTGCTGTGCTTCTCCCTTCAACCATCGCTGATTTATATGTAAAAAAATTACATTGCAGTAAAAAGCCACGGAGGGAGGTATAGTAATATATTCAGCCACTAGTGCGAGCAGACGGTAGAGGAACAGTATCGCAGCTCTCAGGCCGACTCTGGGCTGGCATCTGATTTCGCTTGTACAGAGTAGTGCTTCATTCTGCAAACAGTCCCATGGAAATCCACTGAACGACTTGGAAAGCTGTAATATTGGTGAGCAGTGCATCAGTTCCTGGCCCTTAGGTTTCATTCTTTGTAACTTGATGTGCCAGTTGAAAGTCTTGCAGCGGCAGCTTGGATTTTATCACAAATGAATATCCTCATAACAGCATTTTAAAATGCATAGGGGAGCTTTTCTCAGACGTAGAGATCTTTAAGTCAGAAGTACAGTGCAGCAGTGCACATATGGCCTTTCTCATTGTATCGCAGAGCACTGATTGGCTGGAACATTTGTCCACCACAGAGCGCTTCTCCGTGGCTTTCCCTCTGTGTGATTCATTTGCTAAATGACTTGGGAATCGGAAGCTGAACGGGAGCTGTGTAAGTTCAGAGCTTTTGCAACTGAGATAATTCTCAGGCCGGAAATAAACATAGGAACCTAGATTTAGGAAGACATTTTTAAAGTCTGGACCCAATATTTGCACGTGCTAGACAATGAGTACTAGCTTAACATATGAAGAACTGCTGCGTTTGCAGATGATTTCTCTGACAACTGTTTGGAATTCAAGCCCTGCTCTGCCCTGGAAATACTCTGTGGGTCTCCAAAGAGGAGCAGATCCGTGAGACTAATGAGGATAAATTGGTTTTATTCACATCCAAAATGTAGCTCTCTTCTTTGCTCCTGAATTTGGCAGACGTTTTCCCCAGTCTAACAAGAAAATATGTGCCACAGGGGCAGAAAATCCAAGGCAAACCAGAAGTTAGATATTGTTAGAACTGAACTGAATCATAACCAAAGCTTTTTATGAGATAGGTCAATTTAAGGAAAAAAAAAAAAGAGAAAAGTGTTTGTAGCTATAAATCTTTCTTATTCTTAGTTTCAAAGTGAAACAAAAATGAAAAAAAACAAAACCACAAAGCATTTCTCCTGTTTCAAACTTGAAATCTCGAATTAAATTTGGATCCCCCGAGATTTCTAGCCAAATCTGGTGGAACTGGGAGGTCTGACTTGCAACATCTGTATTAGTACTCGAAATGCTCTGTCTTCTTCCTTCCAGACTGCCAAAGCATTAGGAATGCTTGTCTTTACAGCCGTGTCTTGCTGCGATGATGCTGTGGAGTTTTATCACCACTATGGGACTAAAAAGAAAAATTTGCTGCTGTTTTGGTCACATTTTCCACATAAAAAACATATGTGGCACTTTGTGTACGTGGATGCCAGTGTTAGGAGAAAATTGACGAACGTAGGTAGAGAATCAAGTTTCTTCCCCGTGGACAGAGGGAGCTGTTAGCACTGGCTTACATTTTTAAGACTCCCTCATGCCAGCCCTTCAGAGAGAGGAATGAAGGGGTAACCTGTCGTGCTGTATTTTTAATTTGTTAACGTGTTTGAGGAGAAATTTGCTATCATGAAAGTTCCTGTTTACCAGCTTTGTAAAATGTTTTATAGGAACAACCATGGAAATAATTGTATTTGTCTTCTATGAACTGGTTTGTGTTGTCATGTGTATTTTGTAAGGCTCTTAAAAGTTTGCAAAAAAAAAAAAGGTTACTTGTTTGTGCACTGTTCAGATAGCCACTGAGTGTTGCAGAGGATGTTGGGTTAAAACATGAAAATCTGTGTTAACCAAAGTACTCCAAAGCCAAGAGTATAAGCTACTCGACACTAACGAGGAAGTGAGCAATCGGAGGCAGCACCATGTCTTTCCTTTAACTAGTGCATTTTTTGTTGTCGGTGCAGATCTTGATTCCAGATAGCACATCTGCTGTCAGTGCAACAAAGACATCAGTCAAAATTAAGAATATGTCTGAGCATTGTCCATCACTGGAACTCAAGGCCTGGAGGGGACTGCTATTAAAATAATGTTCCTGTGTCCGCAGTGAGACTCTTGTTTCACTGAACTAGGCTTTATGGGAGTGCAGAAATTTTAGGATTTTTTTTTTTTTTGAGGACGAAGGAATTTAATGTCCTCCAAAAGTATTTGGATGCAAAAGGAAGGCAGGATTAAATGACAACAGATCTGCCACTGCTCTCAGGCAGGAAGCAAACCCTGGGAGGGCAGAAATTTTAGGATTTTTTTTTTTTTTGAGGACGAAGGAATTTAATGTCCTCCAAAAGTATTTGGATGCAAAAGGAAGGCAGGATTAAATGACAACAGATCTGCCACTGCTCTCAGGCAGGAAGCAAACCCACTTAAATCACAGATTACAAATAAACCTGAGCTATGTTTAAATGGACTGGCCTTCCCTCTCCCACCTCCACCACTGTAAGATTACCTTGATCTTACAATCTGTTCTTCAACAGAGATGGTAATGAGATGGCTAAAGCAGTCTTGCTTTCAAAGTATCTCTACAATCAAATAGTTTAGGTGTTGTCATAGACTGCCGCTTATAGCGTGTCTCCTGTGGTCGTGTACAGGTCAGTGTTCAGTGGTACCTGCCTCTGTGTTTTGGAAAAAAAAAAAGAGTGACTTCACTTTGCAGAAATACATATGCTATGTGTGTGTGATGAATTTGTGCCTTTTATAACTGTAGCATTTTCTCAAGTGCCTCTGTGGTGACTGTACCCCTTGGTTTCATTCTTCAGTTCTCTTTTTAATAGGCTCTGCAGATATTTTTATCTGTGAACTTTTTTCAACCTTAATTGGAATCAATAAATATTGTCATGTCACATTTACTCTTTGAGGCTTTTCTTTTATGGAAGCCCCTTTTGACTTGGTTGTGATGGTGAGTATTCCGTGGTAACAACATTCTGCATTTCATACTGAAGCCAGTGATGTGTCTTCAGCTTTTTTTCCATCAATAAAGCTCTCTAAAGGAGAGAAGGATGAAAAAGCCAAACAACCTCAAAAAAGCCAAAAAACCCCCCCAACAAACCAACCCCAAGGCCCCCAAAAACAAACACCAAAAAATCAAACCACATTTGCTAATAATTCTTGCTGACATGTAGATGGCCAGCTGTCTTGCTCTAGAGGATGTTTTTATTGCTGTGGGTGGATTTGGAGTGTCCCTGTCATCAACACACCTCTCTCACAGCACCCTGTCTGCCAGAACGTGTATGGGCAGGGACATGTTTTATAGCTGCTTGTAAGAGTCAAGAGTAGGTGGTATGCAGCTGTAACTGAGCACTGAAAGAAAAGTTTTCACCAGTTACTGTGTAAGTGGTGTAAACATAAAAAAACAAAAACACAACAAACCAACCAAACAAACAAAAAAACCAGAAGAGAGACAAAAATAATTGGCATAATTTCACTCAGCGGCTCAGGGTCAGTGCTGGAGAGATCATGTAACTGAGGAACAAATTCGACCTGTGTTTCACAAGAATGGAGTCTGTGAGTGCTGGGAAAAGCGTAACCACCACGTGAAAAACGCATCAAGAGTACGCGCTCCTCTTTGTGTAGGCTTAACTTTCTGTATTACTGACAAGTTATAAAGGAGCACAAATACCATGAAAGCAAATATCCTCAACTAATCCTTTGCACGCTCTGTAAAGCATCCATCCCCCAAGAAACGTAGCGGAGACAGCAGCGGACTTCACAGGCCCTCGGAGCGGCTCTCGGGTGGTTACGACTCTTCACCACTGGTGCCTTGGGTCACACTTGAACTGCCTCTTTAGCCCTTGGTTCAGAAATATCCTGTGGCATCCCAGAGGAGGTACTGAAACGGTATCATTGTTTATTTATTTACAAAGCTTTCCGTGTGCGTGGCAGCCAGGAGGCACTTCATTACTTCTAGTAGTCCAATGTACACAAAATTAATTTGCATGGATTAATACGGGAGAATGCATTTTGTGTAACATCTGTAGAAAATACTAAATACGATTTCCTGAGAAACCGACTAGAAATCCCACTCGTTAAAGAAAGGATAGGATGTGTTTGCAAATTATTTGGCTGAATCAGACAAAACTCACTTCTAGTATGAGAACTGAGGATAATTTTTCCCTCTCACTTTCTATAACTATACTAATCTACCTACCTGAAGCAAATCCCAAAACATATGAGGGACTGAGAAGTTTTGCCTTCTGTGTCAAGGCAGAATAAATTCCCCTTGAGCCTTTAGAATCCAAGCGTCCAAGAATGAAAGGCAAAACTGGCTTCAGGTCGTACAGAATGAAGGTGTAGTTTGGTATCTGCTGGGAACAAGGGGAGGCTTTCTCTTTAATTTAGACCAATGTTTTAAGGCCCAAGTTTTTGCCACCTCATTTGAGGTGCCTCTGTCAATGGGGCTGATGAGACACCGCTGTCCTCAGGCTGGTCCTCCTCTGTGTGGTCAGCAGAGAGACTGGGACTCCCCACGTGGTGGTTCATCCGAAGCAGGACTGAAGAAGTCCTATGGACCTGTTCTCTCGTTCTCTGGGTAGAGGGATACCTGAATTGATGGGTTTCCTGACTTCAGGATCTCAGTTATGTGTTTCAAATACGTGGAGTTAACTCTTGCCTAATGTGTGTGATTCACTTGTTCTGCAGAGACATTAACAGCAAGATCAGATGGTTTCAAAGAGCACGTAGTATTTACCCACCTCGAGAGCAGTTCAGGAGCCAAAACACTGTTGCCTTGTGCCTTTCAGACATGTGAGGGCACCTCGTCCAGCCTCCAGCTGCTGTTCCAAGAGGTGGCAGCTTTTCCAGCAGCCATGTGTTCTAAACCAGCCCTGCGCAGATGGCACAGACGATCTTTGGATACCAAATGAGGCAGCTTCTACCTCCCACTAACTGCTGATGGCAATTAGGTACTTAAATGCCTCCTTGGAGTATTTAGCCTTGGAGAAATGCAAACAGGGATAATGCAGGCCCTGTAACTCTAACATGGTGCAAGTCAATAAACTGCATGTTAACAGGTGGTATGTTAATGTGTAGCTGTCCTTTGTGCAGGCAGGATATACCGTGATTTTGTTGGTCATTGGAAAGAAAAACAAAGGCATGATATTCTCGTCGGAATGTTTGTGGTGTTTGCTAGAAAAGCCTTCAGTTAGCAGCTGAGCGCCAAGGTAAGCTTTAAAAAACTCCTACCTAACTAAGAGGGGTTTGTAAGTTGATTTTAGTCTGTGTGATTTGTACAGTCAGTAGAAATAAGCTATTCTGAAGCTGGGCTAGAAAAAGCTCGACAATTAATTTTAAGTAGCTGTGATAAGCTGTGAAACATGCACTAAGGGTACGTCCACTGGGTCTTTACCCAGTGCCGTGCTGGCTCATCCCAGTTTTCCATCCTTTCTGGCCTTGCTGGAAGCGGCAAACAAATTTGATGTGAGTTTTTATGTCCACTGTAGGTCAAAGACAGTCTCACTCTGTTTTGACGGAATGTGAGATGCCTTTTCTAATTTAGAAGTAAAGGGTTATTAGCTTTCACCCAGGGTTGGTTTATGCTATTGTGCACAGGGAATTTTTTGTTGGGAATTTTTTGTTAGCAATTTTTACAATTCCTCCCTAGCAGAACGGCCCTAACAAAATAATCAATGTCCATCCAGATCCATTTACTCTGGCATCTGCAGGTTCTGTGGACTCCCTCCCCACATCCCTGCAACTTCAAAGGGGGAAAAAAGCCTCATCCAAATCTAAGTGATCAGTTCATCTGACCTACAGAATAAACGGTCTGAGCAAATGCAGACCAGCCTCACCTGCCCAAGGACATAACGTCATTGAATGGCAGCAGTAGCTCTGCGGGAGGTCTCAAGTGCAGCAGCAGAGACTTGTTGAAGAAGTCCTTGAGGAGGCAGCACCCAGCAGAAACAGCAGCCTTGGGTTGACTGGGTTTGTCAAACAGCTCGGTTTGCTCCCGCACCACAGCCTAACAGCAGTCAACACTGCACTCAAATACTCTCTGATGCTTTGATGGGAAGGAGAGGAGAAAAGGAAGTGTATTAGTAATGCACTGAGGCATCCTTGTCTTCTCTCAGGCTGTTCACTCCCAATTTGCATATGCTCCAAGTTGTAAGAAAACACTTTGCACAGCAGTGTTGCATTTAGCAGAAATTACATTATAATTTCAGATGTAGAAACTTCTGTTCCAGGTCTGAGGCAGTGAGATGTTCCATCAGGCTGTGCAGTCATTATCTTAAACAATTGAAATGCATGCTTGCATTTAATCAAAATTAAGGGGAGATGTTACTCCAGCCCCCCCCCCCACTTGCTAGTTCAACCCAAAGTGGAACAAGAATATTAAACTACGTTAGAAACTGTTATTTCCCAATAAGTTCTTTATTTGGTGGAGTTTGGCCACAGTGCTTTTTTTCTGGGGCTGCATATTTGAGCCCGTACCTCTGTCACTGTAAAGCAAACTGCCTCCAAGGATACCCCTTCTCAGAGGAGGGGAGTGTTCAGGTGCATTTAGGATCTGTGCTCGCACTTTTCTTCCAGCTCCTTCATGCTGCCAAGCAGCAGAAAAGACTTCAGCTGCCCTTCGGAAGAAGCCTGGCAGCGCCGG
>NW_010413208.1:24558-27952 GCF_000710305.1 Buceros rhinoceros silvestris | reverse complement strand
GAAGGTGGGTGTGACGCCAGCCATGTCATTCCCCTGATTCCTGCTCGGCACTGGCTAGTGCCGGGAAGCAGAGGCTGCGGGGATGGAGCCTGCCTTTCCCTGCTTCCTCCAGGGTGGCAGATCAGAGCTGGGAGACAGTTGAGAACCGGGGTTTGAGGCTGGGGGGGGCCTTGTGCCTTTCCTCTAGCGTGTTTCCATTCCAGAGTTCAGCGTTTCGGGTACCTGGCATGAGTGGAAAGCACCAGTACAGAAACACCCGCTGAGACCTTCCTGCAAGGCAAAGTGTAAAGCTGCTGCCACCTTTTCGTTTGCGAGGAGATGAAATCTTGCTGGTAGTAGCCAGAAGATGTCAGCCTTCATCTCAGCCTTGAGCCCCGCCGTGCCCGCGCTTCGGCACAGCTGTCTGCAGCTGAGGTCGGCTGACAGTAGTCCCTCCACAAATGCTAGGCTCTGCCTTTTGTAATTCGGCCAGACATCCTGGATTTAACCAGCATTTTGATGACAATGAGAACTCTTTACCAGGGAGTATAGTGATAGGACGAGGGCTAACGGATTCAAGCTGAGAGAGGGTAGATTTAGATTAGATATTAGGAAGAAGTTATTCACTGTGAGGATGGAGAGGGACTGAACAGGTTCCCCAGAGAGGCAGTGGATGCCCCATTCCCGCAAGTGGTCAAGGCCAGGCTGGGTGGGGGGTTGGGCAAACCAAAGAAATTCTTTACTGTGAGGGTGGTGAGACACTGGAACAGGCTGCCCAGACAAGTTGGATGCCCCCTCCCCGCAAGTGTTCAAGGCCAGGCTGGATGGGGCTTTGAGCAACCTGGTCTAGTAGGGTTGCTCAAAGCGGGGAGGGTCTAGTTGCCATAGCAGGGACTTGAACTAGACGATCTTTAAAGTCCCTCCCAACCCAACCCATTCTACAATTCTATGATGGTGCTCAGGCTATAATCCAACGAGTTTTCCAGTGAATGGTCTGGCCATGAAAGTCCAAATGTCAGTCCAAGCAGTAACCACATCTTTTGGTTCATTTCAATCCTGTTTTGGGCAAAAGCTCTCTTCTTGTACTATGAGTGGAAGCTGTCAACTTGTGCCTTGAGTGGCAGCAGAACTCATTTCATAGAGAAAGAGTAACAGTGGGAAGACAGAGATGGCAAAGAACATCTGTCCTACATTGTCTTGTGCTTGGTAAGGTCATAGGCAGTGCAAACTCATGCTCCTGTCTGTTCTGGTCATGGTTATAGGCCAGGGCACATCACATCTCCTGAGATCCCTGGAAGAGGAGGTGGGCAGCTCAGAGACACTGCTGACCTCCCCTGGCGCCCAGCAAGCTGACAGCACTGCTCTGCTAAAGCTCCCCTTTTCTCTCATAAGTAACACGCTCTCACTTGGGAAACATTTTCCCCTGCTGCTCCTATGTGTCCTCAGTTATTCTGTCTCTGCTATGTAAGATGAGACCAAAAAGAAAAAAAAACCCAACACCAAGAGAGCAAGAAAGCAAGAAACAGAGAACAGAAACTGGGAAGCCAAGTGCCACAAATAAAGAGCAGAACAAGATTTGCAACTGGAGCCCGAAGCGTTGATTGCCAAGTGCAGGAGCTGAGTGGGAAAAGAAAAAAGTTACAGTTCACTAACAAAGAGCACATTTAATTTTCCCTTCTGGATTTTCACCAAGATGATGGAATTTGTTTTTTCTCTCTCTCTCTTTCTCTCTGTGTGTGTATAGAAAGCAACCGTTACAGGAAACATTTACAAAGCAAAATTATTTGTTTCCAATGGCTCCATGGAAGAGAAATAGGCCAAAAGGAAGAGAACTGACTAAAATAATTTTTCTACAGAAGAGAACTACTCTGGATTTGTCCATTTTTCTATTTCTTGATGCTGCTCTCACGCACCGTGAGCTGGCAACATGCGGAGAACATAAGACCAGCCTCCAGCTTGTTCCTGGCATGGCTTCTGGCTCGGCGAAAGCCCTGGCTGTCAGGTAGCAGGACGTGGTTCAACGGGACGTGGGAACTGACTGGTGAGGTGTGTGCGCACTACAGCTTGTCAGACTGTGCAAGGTAGGCACGTCCCCCTGGGTGGTATTTTTCTTCAAATATATAATGCTATTTGTGCTGGTGATTGGGTGTCTGATATTGATCCTGGAAAAAGAGACCCAAGTGTGAAACCGGGTGGGATCACACATGGGCTGGAAATGACTGCTGCATGACCAAGTGCAGCTACAACCGCGTGCTTGCCCAGAGTGGATTTTGAGGCTGGATGTGCCTTGAGCAGAGTGGGTGAATGTGGTCAGACCTCCCCCTTGTCCCATGTGACAGGCACAGCTGGAGGGATGCTGTCTGACCGGGGGAGGTTCACATCCACTGCGCCAAAGCATGCAGCTTCTGCAACCGAGCACTTTGTCCTCGTGATGGTGGCCTCTTCCCAAACCTCTCGCATGGTGGGTTTCCAGCCAGAGGGGTCTGGGCTGTCAGCTTCCATGATGGGCATTTTGGGGGTTGCCTGTTGAGCAGGTGATGAGGGAAGGAAAGCCTCACTGGGCTGATGGTGCAAAAAAGCTGGCCAGTAGCTCTCCTCCTGCACCTCCTGCCTGACCAGATCCTGGTGGCCCTGTTTCAAGGTCACCATCCCTGCAGGCCTGGTCGATGGCAGCCAAGGAGGGGCAGCCGTGATGCCCTGCACAGGAAGGAGCTGCAGCTGAGAGGAGCAGGGCTCCTTCTGCCAGGGCTTGCTTTGGTCTTTGCTTTATTTCCTGCTGCAGCAAACAGCAGCCTTTTCACCTGAGACTTTCCTGTTCCCCAGACGTGTCAATGCAGTTCAGTTCCCACCCTGGTGCTGATGGACTTGGTGCAGACCTTGGCTTCTTCTGCCTCCCCCCTTACTTTGAGAGGACAGACCATCTCCCACCTCTGTCAAGGGGGTGCAGGACTCTTCCTCCAAAACCGAGGCACCGAGCGCCCCTGGTTAGGGAATGTCACCAAAGGCTTTCCCACTCCATGGCCTGGGTGAGGACTCCGCTTGGTCCTCAGCAGATGCAGGTGCTTCCTCGGTGCTTCAGCCTCATGGTTTTCATAACACCAGCAGCTCACTTGGAGAATTGTCAGTGGTGATAAACTCGGTCCCAATCTGTTTAAAAATTGGTTTAAGAAAGATGCCTGGCTGTTTAATATTTAAGCTAAATGTTTAATGTTTAAACAGGGGAATTGTCCTGCTTGTCAGAAAGGGCATTAAAGCAGGATGGAAACTGGTCTGTAATCTCTGACAAACGCTGCCCTTTCTCTGCAGCAGCGTGGTGCCTGGCAGCTGCACGAGTTTCAGAAATGCCAATTTTAATCAGCCTCTTTCATTTCATTTGGTGCTTACCGCTCCCAGAGCGGTGAGATGCGCTTTTTCC
>NW_010413208.1:24009-24428 GCF_000710305.1 Buceros rhinoceros silvestris | reverse complement strand
AGAGTGTACCTGGCCCTGTTTAACAGTCTGAGATTAGTTCAGCTGAATCGAACTTGCACTTCAAAACCCAAACAAATTGCAACAGAAATGTGTGTGGATAAGGTGAAAAGTGAAGCTGGATGGTGTCAGCTTATGGGTGTATTCCAGAAGATTTGGGGGTCAATTCGCATGTCAAGTTTAATGTCAGCACAAAAAAAGAACGGTTCTAATTGCCACAAACACACGGGTGGTTGAACATTTTTTAACAGATATGGACAGTGTTTTTCAGGCAGTGGAAATATCCCCCAGGAAGTGTGTAACGGTGCAGAACCTCTTCACGCCACAAAAGGCTTGTCAGGAGCAAGCCTGTGCTTGCTGGCTGAGCCCTGGGGCAGGCACTGTGGCCGTGCCACCCTGCGTGGACAGGGTGCAGCCCGCAA
>NW_010413208.1:0-23940 GCF_000710305.1 Buceros rhinoceros silvestris | reverse complement strand
CTGGCCGCCCTGCGGGGACAGGGTGCCGCCCGCAGAGGAATCCCTGCTCCATAGCGGCTGGGGCTGGGAAGCAGGGAGCCCTGCAGCCAAACAGCAATTGCTGTCAGTCACTTTTCCCCCTTACAATGTTCCTAAGGTAGACGCTAAACCAACCTGTCAAACAACCTGTCAAAAATCCTTTCAACGAGTATTTAATAGTACAGTTTTGTGTGTTCAAAATCCAACGTTGCTGCTTCGTACTGAGACTGTTCTCCCCTTTCCAGTGAGGGCAATTTGAAGTGCACGTGTAAGTTTAAGGAAGATGGGAAAGCTGAAATGTAGATACTCTTCTCATAAATAATCTGTTCAGGCTTTTTTTCTGTCCTGAGAAATCAGCGGCTGGCTCATCCTCACACAGAATGGCTGCGAACAATGAACGAAGTCACGCAGGAGACGCGTACTGTCTGTACGGTCTTTTCTGTGCGGTGCTCAACACTGGCACCGTGAGCACCTGCGCACATCTGATGACCAAGGGCTGCCTGATTTACCCCCTTCCTCTTTTCCCTCTGGAAACGGCTTCTGGTTTGGAGTCCACCAGCCCCTAGGCTGAGATTGGTCTGCGCTTATGTTGTCTCCAAGGCTTTTGTACAAAAAAGATGAGAGGACATACGAATGTGGCTGAAGTAGAGACCAGGAGCGAAGTCACCTTCTGTAGGTAGGTATTTCTGCTGGCATGTACCCATGGGTCATATCAAGCACAGCAGGGCTCTGGTGGCTGCTGCCGAGTGATTTTACACACCACCTTCCATAAACTCACAAAAAATGACACGAGAAAGAATCTGAAGAAAAGTTTATAGAAGAGCTCTTATCGAGATTTCTGGACTGTCGAAAGGCACATTTCACCCATGTGGAATGACAGCTGAAGTCATGGACACATACAATGCTCACATTTCATGGCAAAAAGCTCACATAACGATGGTACATTGTGAAACGTACATTCCAGACTTGAGTCAAACGCTACAGTGATTATTTTACGTGAATCGTGAACATAGTGAAGAGCGGAACACGCAGATGCATCCAATTACTGTCATTTACAAAGCAGGAATTCAAGCCCCAAATATATTTCTCCTCATTGGAGGAAGGTGGCACAGATTACAAGCAAAAGGAGGGGCAGTGAATTGACAGGGAGCCAGGAAGCTGCTGCCCTTCAGAAAACAACAGCCAGCACCTGCTGCAAGTCGGAGGGGCTTGAAGTTTGCTAATTCATTTCACTCCGCTTTTAACTCGATGGCGGGTCGATTGCTTTTGGGCCAGAAACTAAGCGAGGGCTGCGCCGTGGCCGTGCCGCGCTGACGCAGGCACCCTGCAGATCAGATAAGCTGTTTGCTCAGTTGTGGGCAGAATAAAGTCCACTCCTGCTTCCTCCCTCGCCGTTTAGCAAGGTGCTTTGTGCTAATTACCTCTTTTCATCCAGCTTGTGGTTAAGCTTCACGTTGCGATGATTAATAATTAATCAAATGCATTTTAAAATTAATTTGGCAATCCTATGTCTGATTGGCATGCTAATCTCTTCTGTGCAGTGGGGATGTTATGGGAATAACCTCGGATATTCTGAGCTGCTAACTGAGGTGAATACATAAAGGCATTTATTGTCTCGTGGTAAAAAATAAAGTGGCGAGTGGAAATTAATGCATTCTCCAAGGCCTCTTTACCTTTCAGGAAAGGTGTGATTTGTGTTTTGCCTCACCTGTATTAGGAGTATACCATCGATATTATCATCTTCAATCAAAACAAATTGGCAAGGAAGAGGCAAATTTGAAAAATGCCCCAACAGCTGATTTATTTCTGTTTAGCCGGTAAAAACTGCAGTAGATTTGATGCTTTATTATGGTACTAAAAATAAAAATCACAAGGAGAACAACTTTTGCCCTTTCCAGCTGTCCCTGCTTCTCTCAAAAAATAACACTCATCTGGTAAAAGGAAGAAGAGGGAGTATGCAGCTTCCACTGGACATGTGGTCCTCACTAGTTTCGATTTAATAGTCCCTTTTTATAAGCACACAGACCCACAGCAACGACAGAGGTGAAACACACGGTAGAGCTAAGCAGGCACAGCAGTCCCGGCACAGACGGCAGGTTCCTCTCCCAGAAGGTGGTGGTGAACGGTCGCGATGGGACATCCTGGGGGAGAGAGAAGACGGTTCCACTGTAGGGTCTCCCTTACCCTGTGAGTGGGGAGGCGGAAAACGTCGCCCACTAGATGTGGGAGATCACTGGGTTTCCCAAGGACCAGATTAGGGGTTGCAAGGAGGGTCAGGGCTGTGAAGTGTGTATCTTCTGTCATCCCAAACAGTGAAGGAAGAGTTAATTGTGACTGGAAGGAGGTTATGTTTGGCTTAAACCCATGCCCTGGAACTGGGTAGAACGAGGCTGATTTTTGCAGTCCCCCAGGCTCCAAGATCTTTGTCCCTGGCTCCTGGCCATGCACCCCTCCGACGTGGGTGAGTCAGAAAAATGAACTCCTTGGATGACTCAAAAAATTGAGTACCATCAGCATGTGAGGAAAACAAAGCCTCGCTCAGGGGCAGGCACCATAGGAATCGCCAAAATGAGGACCACAGGCTAACCAAAGGGTGCACTTCTAACAGGGGGGTGATGAGGAAGTCTGGCTTACCTCCGACTCTGGCTCCGGCATCCAAATTTCATTTTCTGAGATCCTTCCCATATGGTGCAATATCTAGAAGAAAAAAATATTTGTACCACATGAGAAAAAATTAAACCCCCCACTACTTTCGGATTTGGAAAAACAGAGCAAGTCAGAGCAAGGTGACATTGATAAAAGACATACTTCTGACTAGCAGAAAGTGCTTTGAACCAGAAAACGTATAGCGATGGCTCTGTTCACACCAGCAAAGAGAGAAGGAGGAGGGAGTTCCAGTAGATTGCATAAATATATGACAGAGTCGATCATCGAACGCTCGTGTGCCTAACTAGTGTCTCCAGGATAAAAGGACAGTTTCACAGAGTCCTTTGTAAAAAGCAGGACTTCATTTAGAAATCCACACGAACTACAGCTTCTTCAGATAAATATTTTAAATTTTTTTCTGAGTACAAGTAAAAATGCTTTTTCATGTGACAGTTTGAGAAATAGCAAGGTGAGGTTACCGCCGCACACTCGGGACACATCTCTCCTGTTAGGAGAGACGCCGCTTGAATCACAAACTACAAAGAGGAGAGATACAACTCTGGGGCTTTCACAGCACACAGTGACGAAGTTATCTCCTGGCTCTTCAGGGAGTACAAAGCTCATCGAAGCTTTTTCTTGAGAATAAACTGATTGTAACAATCATGGTGGTTCTCAGGGGCAAATGAAGGTCTCCGGAAGAGACAGCTAACAATCTTTGTAAGTACTGCTCAAAGGCACAGAGAAAAGAGAAATTATATGACTTGAAAGAGCAGGTAATGAGGATTATAAGGTGAATGTAACGGTCTATCAAATGGAAGCAAAGGGCTGATTTTCCCTTAAATAACAGGTCCGTGGCTCTCCCATACAGCAGCTGTAACTGTAATATAGACCCTTTAATGTTTTTTTTTTATCCCGCCCTCCAGATAGTTGTAAAGGGATTTCACTGTGACTGAGAACTCAGCCCAACGCGTGTCATTCTGAGGAGATTCAGACGTTATCAGAGCTCCCCATTATGAACTCATAAAGCCCAGCTAAAGGTACTCCTCCTGTAAAACGAGAGGGGATAGTTCAAATACGAGAATACTCGTATTTCCACATTGCTGAACAGGAAAGAGCTGAGCATTTGTAATGACTTTAATTTTTAAAACATACAGTGATTAATTTGTTAGAAATTGTGGTAGTATATCTAAGGGCAGCATCAGGTTGGAAGGTTTTTCCTCTAGACACGAGATATATGGCACGAACTTGGTTTTACATCTCCAGAGCAGCAACACACTATGTAATGTTCTGATCTGGGTGATGTTCTTGGCTTCACTTTATTCAGTAACAAATTAAGTAAAGGGTTTTTTTAAGAAAAGGCTTGGGTTCTGATCCTTTTCTGGGTTTGTTCCCCATTAATTCTAGGAGCCTCTGCACAATTACAGGGTGCAATGCACAAAACTGGACCCTCCAAGATGTGTTTAATCCTTTTTAACCTTTTAATAGAGATGCAGAAAGCAAACCAATGGTCTGTACCTCTCTGGCTGCTCTCTCTCCTGCTTGTACGGCCCCCTCCATGTATCCGCTCCACTGGGTAGCTGTCTCTGTGCCAGCGAAATAGATCCTGTCAATGGGCTGGCGAATGATCCTTCAGAACAAATGGAGAATGTCAGATGACACGTAACAGGAAGGCAATGATCCTTCTAAAAGCAATTCATGGGCTTTGATGGTGTGCTCAACTCCAGTTCTCCAGAAATGCTGGGGAGCATGGCACAAGCTGTCCCTGCAGGACCACCTACTTGCTTCTATACACAAAACTCAAGATCTGAGAAACTCTAAGGCATAAATTGGTGTACCCAGCTTCCATGTAAAATAATACGAGCCTTATTTTAGTGCTAGGAAAAGGGACAATCCTAACAGCCTCCAGGCATGCAGTGCAGCTGACAGATTCACATCTTCTGCACGGCAGCTTTGTTGTTATCCTGCCATTACAATGGGCTGTGAAAGATGTTTTTGCAGTGATGGGTCACTAATATCAGCTTCTCTTTGGAGGCTGGACTTGCCTGCCTGCAAGTCCTGTCTAAAGCGGACAGCAGCTGAAGGCCTCAGCATTAAGAGAGTTGTATTCGTCTGGTAGCGTCATACAAGCCAGCTCTTCAGCCATGCACAGCTGCACAAGCATCCTGGCAACCCAGACACAGGTAATGAGCTCCCTTTCACAAAGAGGGATGTGCCTGCTCTCAGGGCTCCCATCTAAGCCCTGATTAGGTTTTCCCTGCCTGCCTGACACCAGCTTCCCCACATCAGAGGTCTCACCCATCACCCAAGTGTTCGGATAAATCACAACAGCAAAGGCTGTGCACAGGATGACTTCCCACTCACATCTTGTCACGGAGGCACGGTGTAACTCTGTGGTGGACATGACAAGGAGCTCACACCGTGATGTGCTACATGGTTCGTCTGGTCTTTGGTTATGGAAAAATTTGTCTGGTTGGTATTGCCTAACACATTCCTTTAGCAACACAGCAGTTCTGCCTGGGGAGGGCATGGGAGGCTTTGCTGGGTGGCAGAAGAGAATGAGTTTTCATGTGAGGTTTTCAGTCATCTCCTCACGTTGTGACTCAGTGGGCTTCACCAGAACCTGGTGCTCCACCCATGCACTCAATGGAGACTATTCATCTGTCCAAGATGTATGCCCTTGAAAATGTTACCGGGACCTACTGCAAATACTGTAGCTAACACAGGTAAATACTGTAACTACACGAGTGGGGAAAGGTTTCCTGGCTCTAGCAGGTCCCTTCATGACTGTGCTTTGGTTCCCTGAAAGTCACAAGAGAAACTGCTCTTACCAAACTCAATAGCAAATCCTTGTTAGCTGGGGAGTAGGGTTGGAGTTCCCCCAACGTGCTACATATGCCATAAGCTTGTTGCACACGGTATATCGTTGTATACGAGCTAAGAAATGTAAATTAGAAAGCAAAGCTTTCTCTGGTTTACCTTCCATAAGAATGCATTATGCCTGGTGGAAAGTAGGCTGTGTAACAACCCCCTGAATATTGTTCCATGTTCCAGTTCTTTTCTTCATAATGCACAGGCTGTAAGTATTAGCAAACATTAGTCAGTGAAACGGTGACAGAGAAATTTGAAATAAAACCCACATTTCCTTTGAAGAGCGAAAAAACAGGCCAAGGAGTGCTATGTCATCCGGCTCAGGCTACCCATCCACACAAAACAAATCTGCACTTTTACAGAAGCAGGAGCCTCCCATGGGGAAATGACAGGACAAATAAAACCATGCACTGCCTTCTCTTTTCTTGTAAAGAGTGAGACTGGCAGCTCTTTCCTTCCTGTACTAGATGCTGCTCCCCTCTCCTTGGGAGTAGAGATTGCACAGCACGAGATGTAATTTTAGGTACCAGGAATTTTGGCTTCATCCTCCAGAACAAAGGAGAAATATTACTGTACAACAGAGGTGAAAACAGGATTCATTTCTTACATTTAAAGCCTCTTCCATCCCCATTGCCTTGGCATATGCCTCACAGATCTTCTTCTTCCTACATGAAAATCAAATCGGTAAGAAGGAAAAAAAAAGATGGGAAATAACCTCTCAGCTACTGCTCTTTTTATTAAAAAAAAAATCACATACATTGGAAAGAAAGGTGGGTTTGGCTTTATTTTTAAGCATGATTTCAAGTTCTTATTTTAACATACATATTTCAAATGCTGATGCCTAAATATGTCATCCAAAGCGGACCCAGGGAATGGGAAATGCAAGTTGATTTTGGCAATGAGGTCAGAAAAAATAAATCTTTGCACAGTTATTTTAGGATGCAGACCCAATCCGTTCTCATGTTCACTGGTGTAAGACCAAAAAGACACTCAATACAAGTCACTGAAATCCCTACCAATTTATTACAGGTGAGAACAAAACATGAGCTGGAGAATACTGCTTATATTCCTGAGCAGAACTCTTCTTTCACTTGCACGTGCACCAAACCCCACATTTAGAAAGTACTGTTTGTTCATTTCACAGACGAACGGAGAAACTATACTGTTGTAAACATGGAGGTTTTAAAGTTTTATCACTCAGTCTGAATGGGAAGGACACTCAAAACTACACTTCAGTGCTCCCTACGTCCCTGAGGTGAAGCATGATTCAGTGGGGACGTATGCAGTCTGGGAATGTCTTCAGAAAAATCTCCTCAGTACATATAGAGACACAGGTAAGTCATAACATTAAGAGTGGGCAGGACTTGGAACCTCAGAAATACCCGTAACTGGATGGATATTAGCATGAGCATCTTGGCCTCAATTCGAAGCATAAGAAGTTTATGCTAAAAGCTCATTTTTTTGCCCCAGTTTCCAGTATTGGTAGATGCACCGAGCACGTGCACAGATGCACATGCACACACAATATCCACACATGTTTTCCCATGGGGAGGCATCCCAGAGGACTGACTTATTTCTGAAATATTTACAGTTTCTGAACTCTTACCTCTCTTCCTTGCTGAGATGGGCCAGTTTAACAGCCTTTCTGGTAAGGATGAAACTGAAAAGAAAAATATGGCATATAAATCTCATGCAGTGTCAGCACTCCAGCTGATTCGCAAGCTCTTCCTACAAAAAAGACGGGCAAAGCACTTTACCAGTATGTAATGGGCATGACATTTTTTCATCATACCTCATCACTTAATAATTACAGGTCACACAGGTGAAAAGGTCTGTGCAGGGGACCCTGGGGAGGTAACTGAAAGGAAAAGCATGCTTTCCCAGGGGGCAGGAGCAGGGCGCTGCCTGGCAGCTGCTAGATGAAAAATTTGCAGATTGCAAGTGCGTTTTCAAAGCTGCCAGCACTGGCCTTATTTTGCTGTGTGGGAACAACACGCCATCCCCACTGACTCAGGACAGCAAAGTTAACCCAAAGTGAGCAGAGAGACGACAGTGTCCAGCAAACCAGCCTGCACTGCCTACCCTCTTATACCCGGGTCTTATCCAAAAGGACCAAAACACTGAGTTTTCTTGAGCGTCTGAAGTCTTGCTTTTGAGGCTGGCCATAGCACTGCCCGTGTCATCCCATAAGGGATGGGAGCCTGACAAGCACTGCACAGTGTCATGGACCAGTCCTGTAAGAACTGGGATTAATATTTATTCAGCTTGAAGGAAACATATTCGGTGATGAGTTCATCTGAGCTTAGTGGAGATATCCAGGGGATGAAGTATGTTCCTGCGCTCTATTAGAAAGTTGCATAAATCCATCAGGAGAAAGGAGGAAACTGTTCGCCCTGTGGGGTTTGGAGGAGGCTTATTGCTCTCAGGTCATGGCAGTTTTTAAGCCTTGAACACGGCCATAAACATGTGCAGTAGAAGTGGCAGACTTTCCTTGTCAGATACTTAAGTGGTGGCCTGACATTTACGGCCTTTTTCTTTTTTGGCAGTCTCATCTCAGATCCCAGTGGCAACATTTGTAAAGATTGTTTGTTCACACTGGCTTAACCTATTTTGAAAGCCAGTCAATACTGTTACATATTTTCCCATCTGTTTGTCCAAACCACAGCTTTTTTAACTTGACAGTTTTTCCTCAGAATCCTGATTTCTTCACTGCAGAGCTGCTTCCCCACTTAACTGCCAGCTGATGTTTGTTGTCCTGCCTCAGTTCAATGGGAAGAGGAGACAAATGAGGATTTCTTGGACAATTGCATTTTCATTTTGGCCCAGGCACTAAATACAAGGCTCAACATAAGCTGAACACAGGATCTCAAAGCTAGGTAAGCAAGGGATTTATTTCTAAATTTACCCCACAGCAAAAAAACATTAACTGAATGCTTAAAAGGAACTACAGCTGAATTCAGCAACTCCTTCCCAACCATTTACTTTGTATGAGGCTATTTGCAGGAGAAGCTTCACCTAAAAGCTTATACAGACTAGAGAGGCACAAGAGGCTTGTCAGAAGTGCTCTCCTCCATCTAAGGCGGCTGTGAGAGTGGGCACCACTGAGGTAACCCGGCCCTTTCCCCTCTTCCTCCTCCTTCCACTCCTTCTTGCAAAAAGAAATACACATCTGTAAGTATGGGCTAGAAGCTCTTAACCCCATAATGGCAGGGAAAGATCCATCAGGTTTCGTGTCATCTAGAGTTATGCCAATTGGAGATGCTTCATCCTCAATGATGAAGGAACCGCAATAACCTAAGGGGGAAAGGAAAACAAAATGATTGCCAGAGAAACTTGTTGATGATCATTGTTTTTGATAGTAATGAGCAAGAAAAATTATCCATAAAAGGAACGGTACCAGAATTTCTTCATGACCAATGATACCTACACGTCTGAAGTGTTTTTGTAATGGTATCTCTCCTCTCTTCCCTCTGACTCTAGGAAATTTTGTACACAGACTTATAAAAGTCGGGTTCAAATTTCATTATTACTTAGCAAGGAATTTCTGTGGATTGTTGCAAGTCTCTCTGGATTTCTGTACTGGGAGCAATAAACACTGAAAATAAACAGATCTAGCAAGAACTGTGATGGTTCAGTCCATGAGTAACTTTGGCCAAAACAACAACAGCAGCAACAAAACCCAGTGTGATCACATCTGGTCACTGCGGGATCAAATTTACACTGTGTATTGATTTTGCTGACGATAAGACTGCCAGCAATGGTATCCCATAACAGCACTGAGCAGAAACACGGGCTGTCTAATCTAGCATCACGTCAGTGTATGTTTCAGATGAACATACACAAAAAATTCCATGTAGGTAACAATATAGGTAATACTCTAGGTAACAATCTGCATACATTTATTTCTAATACCAATGGCTGGTTTATGGCCTGAAACACGTAAAATTATCTTCTTTTGATTAAGAAATACTCTTGTCTAGTGCAACTCCCAGTATTGTTACCCAGGAAGTGGAAACTAATCTGTTCATACAAATAGTTCTGGACATGGTATCAGTTAAAGCTGAGAAATACATGATGTTGCCGTACATGGAAAAATATCCTGAGTTAAATTAACCATCTCAGTCCTCTGATATACCAAGTCTGTAGAACAGGGAATTAAAACCAGGGAAAAGCCTTGCTTACACCTTAAGGTCTCCTTGTCACCTGCTGTGAATTCTCTTTGGCTGCCCCAGCTCTGTCCCTGCCACGGAGTAGCAGGGACCTGCTGCTGCAGGCACTGCCGGTTTCAGCCATGCTGCCCTGCTCGTTCCCTCAGTTGCCCCTCCTCAGCTAGCAACAATGAGGGTCAGCATCCTGTCCAGGCCCGCACTCGCCTTTGGGACAAGGCATGCTATCCAGCCTGGAGGAAGAGCTCTCCTTTCTAAGAAGCTTTACCTTTCACTTTTCTGTTTGATTTTGGGGTTTTGCACATTTAACCCCCCGCCCCCCCGCCTTGGATTTATTTCCTGAAGCAGAACCTCAACATTGACATAGCATGAGGCTCCCAAGCCCTTCACTTTCCTACATACCCTTCCTCTCCCAGAAGGCTTCCCGGTAGTACACCATACATTTTATGACACACCCCATAGGCAAACGGTGAATTAACTGGTTTCTCTTCGGTGGCAGTTCTGGTTTGTAATGAATCTTTGTTGTCAGGATCGGAGGGATAGCACTGATCACGTACTTTGCCTGAAACGTAAAACACAGTCAGTACAGACAAGGTGCTGCCTCTCACTGAGCTCACCCTGCAGAACATGTCTGAAATATGTTCTTACTAGGGGCTAGCGGCTTTCCCACACCTGACTTTGCTACATGGATTTCCTACAAAAATATTTCCAGGTGACCAAAATAATTCTGCCTTTTCAGAAAAGGGAGCTGGGAAAAACATGTTGTTTTGTGCCCAGATGATTCTTGACAGCTTTTTGGACACTGCAGGAATGGAGTAGAAGCTTGGCTGGAGACAAAGGGGGAAATGGGACAAGATAGCGCTTATGACAGAGGTAAAACGGCCTTTTATCATCCTCAGGAAAATACGACCCACATTTCTACAAAGCTGTTAAAAAAAAAAAAAACAACACTTTTGTGCATGTTCATAGGATACTGTTTCAGGACAAGCAACACTAATGGTGATTTCAGCTTTCCTGAACACTCTCCATCCCTCTCACAGGTCCTGTGTCTGTCTGGAGCGATGAAAGATGCTCTGCTTCAGGGCTCAAGGTGACACTAAATCACAACAGAGCTGCCCCACTCAGATGCTCTCATGCTAGTGGGGCTGCTGAGCGAAGGAAGCCCATCTCTTCCAACTTGGCTGCCACTCAGCTGGCACGGAGGAAGAAGCGTGTCATTTAACTCTGGAGGGGTGGGAGTGGTTTAACACCTGGGGGTGCGAGAGGATCCCTTCCTCCATGACATCCTTAGATTAACGTCTCTAGCAAACCGCCCCTTTCCTTTCTGTTAGCCTTAAGTATCCTCCAAACACTGCCACCGGTGAGACAGGGGTCTTGCAGACTGTGACGGTCCTGCACAAATCCCTGCAGCAGGCTGGGCTCTGTGTGCAGAAGGGAGCTGCTGCCCTGTGGTGCCACTGTGCATAATCATGCACTGACAGAGCACTTCACAGCACCACTGCGCAGAAGCAAAATTATACTAAAGGCATCTGAAATGCCTTTTTTTGGGGGGTGGTTGTTTGCATAGACTTAGATATGAACTTGAAAGTTATTTGTCCTTTCTTTGAAATGGTCTCATTGCAGAACTAAAATGTAAAGAGATATAATCACAGAAAAAGTTAAGGCAGAAAAGGCAAAGTAATGACAGAAACTAATTAGCAGAACACCAAGAAAAGATCTGGTCATAAATAAAACTGTAAAGCAGGTTTCACAGAGTGTCAACATAGTCTGAGAAATAGACACCCACCAATGGGTACTTCCCGATTACATCTGGCTAAGAGCTACAGCTGACGTATTCCCCCACTAAATGCATACTCTACTTTTATTCTGATCAAATTACCTCATATATCTCATGGTTTAGAGTCTCCACAACGACATTATCACCTGTCTGATCAATACAGACCACAGGTCTCTCCAGTTTAACTCTGCCTTTGAGGCGTTCCATTATTTTCTCCGATATCTGACCAGAACCCCCTTTAAACTTCCTCTCCTAAAAAAACAAACAGAAAAGAAACACAAACAAACAACCACTAGCATTAATCACAATGACATTGGATATGACTTCTGCTCATAATCAAAGAACTTCAGGCCAAATCTTCCAGTCCTAAGGGTGCACAGAGGCCCAGACTTTCAGAAGAGTGAAGGTATAAACCTGAGACTCCATGGGGTTTGCTGCCTAAACCGCTTTTGCAGTGGCTTCCTTAATCAGCTGGCTTGAAGACTCTTGAAGTCTAGAGAACAAACACATACAACACAGGTACTCTAGCCAGTATAAACGTAACGCTTCATTAAAAAGAGGGTTTTAGTATCTTACCCATCACTGTGCCACCAAACCACTCGTGTGTGACAAAGGCGCCAGCTTGCATTGCTGCAGCTTGCAACAGGCAGCAAAAGCCTGCGCTAGCCCAGAAGCAAGACAGATCTTTAATTGGCTCTGGCTTTGAGTGCAGCAGGCAATGAGCTTTATCTTCCCTGGGAGGACATAAAGACACTGCTGTCTGGAAAAAACCAGTCTGTAACACGTATTTCCTTGCGATGTCTGTGGAGAGGTGCAGAGGCTCAGGGGAAGCACTAACCCTCTTTCACCTACCAGCCACCGGCGTTATTATCAAGGAGCAAAATTTTACATATAAAATACTAGTAATGGCAGGGAGGAAAGGGTCCACAAAATGGATCTTGTGCTGAAGGACTGAAATGGGTGCCTGAAGAAGTTTTATATGAGTCATCACGGCCGCTAAGACAGTAACCCTTAGTGGTTTTGCTCAACCAATTTTGATTGGGGTGAAGGGAGAGGGAAGGATGGTAGAAACCAAGACAGCTTGTCCCAACTGGGCACAAAGAAAAGGAAGTGTTCTTCCCAGGCTAGCTTTCACCTCTCCCACTATCTTGGGATTAGTTTTATTTTTAAATTCTTGCTCTAACGTCTACCAGTTGCTGACATAGGATAGCAAATGTGGCTGAGGCCTGAGGAGGAACAAGCACCTCTTAGGTCTTGTTCCTACCTCAGGACAGGATTAGCTCTACCTACATCCTGCCTGATACATGGTTGTCTATTTTCATCCCAAAGGACAAACATTGATCAAGACTCTGCACCTCTACAGGCAACTTTTCTTACTGTCTCCCTATCCACGCACATGTGGACGGGTATGGTACTGTCTCCACTTTTGCTGTTGGTAGCTTAAGTCTGAAGTGCTGTGTATGCTTTCTGAGGCTGCGTTAACAGTGGTACAAGGCTGGTAAAGGGTGCCAGTGTATCGCATCCAAATTACTTCGACAGACTCCACTCCCTTTTCCTAAAATTTCATCCAGAACGGACATGAAAACCACGATGTTCTGCAGGCAACCAGGCACCTGCCATGACTGAGGAGAGAAACAGTGTGAAGTAGCTCATAAAACATGCTGCCATGTGAGCTGTCCCAAGAAGGAAGAGCATTTTTCTTTCTATTTCTGTTATCATTAGAGGCTTCAACACCGAAAAAATATATCGCACTCCGAAGTACACTTGCTTTGAACTCTTGAGAACATTCAAATGTGCTGAGTAATCCACAGAAAACAAATTGGCAGAAAAACATCAAAACAGCAACAAAAGGACTGTGCTGAAGTGAACGCAGGAAAAAACCAATTGATTAAATTGTCCTAAATTGTACAAAGCCTAGCTGATAAAATTCCTCACTGTACAGAATCAGCCGAGAGGGCTGTTCCAGCCCATGAGAACATGATTGTCTCCAGTGCCACATGCACTTAGTGTTTCATCCTCTCTTCCTTAATTGCAGGGCTTTGACAGGTACAACACTCCACTTGCTCTTATGGTTTCAAGAGAGGAGGAAGAAAATGAGACATTTTATACCTGGCCCCCATTGGTGACAGAGAAAATCCTGGCTGTGCCCCCACACTGCTTCACATACCACAGGAACCAGAGAGCAGAGACTTCATGAGGCTCAGACGTGACGTTGACATTCACAAATAAGGTGGCAAATTCTTTAACAGCTCTGCATGAGACACAGGAGCAGAAACAGGCAGTGAGTAAATGTGAATTCCTGACTGCTGTCAGGATTTTCTTTGTTATTCTTGATATGGGCTGCTTTTCCAAAGTCAGAAAAAAACATGATGATTTATACCCACCTCATTTTTTAGTTTTATATTTTAAAATCGGATCTTTATCAGCATTTATCCGTTCAGTTTGAAATCCCACTGATTTCACCTCAGTTTTTTCTTTAACTAGTTTCCCAGCTGCTATTCCTTTCATCAGAACAAATATTCTTCTCAGCAGGAGAATGCATTTGGTAACCAGTTAGTGAAACTCTTCAGCATTTCTCCACCATGGGAAGCTCATTGAGCACATAATTTCCAAGGTTTGATGGGTCCTGAGGGACTCAACTAGCTACACAGCTGAGACATATTCCCCATCTCCCATGTAATGCTGCTGCTTTTGTCGAAACCAAGATGCAGAGATGGTAAATAACCCAGAGAAACCAAAATGGCAATTGTTGCCATAAATATAAGGACAGAGCCAGCTGTCTAGCCCAGTCCTCTGGACGTAAACAGAGTTACCGCAGCAGGAAGTGAGGACCTGGCTCTTCACGTTTCTTCCGTCTGTGCTATGGCTTTGTTAGTAGGCTGCCTTTGATCAGGCGGCCTGTAGTAAACACCAAACACAAGGTTCCCTTTATTGCCTTGCTCTCTAATTCTTATCTATAAGCTTTTGACCTGCTCTTGGCTTTATTTCAGGAACAGCTCTTCACACTCTATTCATTTCTTGATGTAGAGGGCAATGTCACTGCCGCTCCTTCCTCACCTATCCCTTCTGAACAGCCTGTAGCCATTGATAGTCCCACTCCAGCCACGGGATTTGTCCCGTCAGCTTTCAGTCATGGCAATCAGGTCACAGCTTTCCAGCCGCACAGCAGCTTCCAAAGCCTCCTGCTTGTTGCCCATACTGTGTGTGCTGTTGTAGAGGCAGTTCGGCTGGGCTGTTGGCTGTGTCACCTTCTTGGAGGAACACCTTTAATTCCTTTGAGATACTTCGCCGATGTTTTCCTGCTGGCTCCTATTACCTCAGGAGCCCCCAGCTCACCTCCTAAGACTTAAACTGCGCGGCAGTGTACCCACCGTGCCTTGGAGCAACAGGCTGAGGGCCTTCACTAGCATTCTGTCCCCCTAACCATGGTGTGTCATCCCACGGCTTGTCACAGGCAAGCCTGATATTTTCCCTCTAACCCTTCATTTCCTAGACGATACAACACCTTGGGCCCTCTTCCTACCAACTAGGGATGATGCTTTGCTGAACCTGCTACTCACAAACGAGGAAGATCTGCTGGTGATGCAAAGGTGAAGCCTTAGCTGCAGTGACCACAGGACTGTGGAGTTTAAGATCCTGAGAGGAGTAAGACAAACAGCAGAATTGCAACCCTGGATTTTGGAAGAGTAGATTTTAACCTCCTTGGCAGCATCTCATGAGAAACTACCCCATAAGGCAAAGAGGCCCTGGAGAGCTCGCTGGCATTCAAGGACAGCTTCCCAGGAGCAGAGGAAGGGTACACTGCAACGGGCAGAGCTGGGCAAATGCAGCAACAGAGTTGCTGGGACGAACACAGAGCTCCCGACCAGGCTCAGGCACAAACTGGAGCCAGGGAGGTGAAAGACAACAAGAAAGGTTTCCTCAGCTGCCTTGTTTCCCTCCAAGGGTTTCAGAGGTGCAGAAGGCACTGCAACTGAAACGAGAAGCAGCATTTGCACTTCTCCAGTTTCCAGAGCCAACAGCTGCTCACTCACCCCTCCCTGGGTCTCACGCTGCCTCGTCCACTAAATGGCCACTGGAAAGCAGCTGCCCTCTGGCATGGTGTGGTGCTCTATGATGTGCCAGCAGTGCCTGCCTGCTTCATGGTGCACACCATGCAGATCACACCGTAAAAGCAGAAACTGTGATAACTGTCCGGTAGAGGACATACCCAAGAGCCAGAGGACATCACTTCTCAGCTCTTAGCCTGCTGCTGGGCTGCAGAAGCTCCTTCACCTCCTTCTGCCTCTATTTCTGATCCTGCAAGTGGCCTTTACTCGTGTCTACAAGGTGGAGTTTTTACATGTTGCTTTTCTTAAAGACAGAGGCACATGCTTTCCAAGTCAGTGAAGTGAAAGCATGATGGGAAGAGCCCACAAGGCCACTCCTGTGTGCACAGGTCTGCTGAAGCAAACTCCAGATCTCCCCAGCACCTTTAACCCCGCCTGCCAGCCAACCCAAGCTCTGTCGTTCCACCTTATCCTCCACAGGTCCTCACCCATCACAAAGACCAGCCTCATCTCAAACACCTCCTGCTCTTTCACCACCTCTCCCCCAGTTATATTCAGCTGTACCCCAGAATTTGCCAGGAAGCCACTATCATGCTGCAGCTGGCATTCAAAGAGAATAAAGAGTTATGTACTTGGTCCAGCAAATCTTATTTATCAGCTCTTTCATGGTCATTTTGTCCCATTCTTCAGCATGCGGAGCGTCCCATGGTGCTTCAAAAGGAATCTGAAAACAGAGGCGAAATATTCAAGAAACTATTCACTACTATATCACTGCCAAGTCATAGCTAGTGAGTAACACAAAGCTGATTGATCTGTTGGCCAAAAGCTGGTTTTGTCCCCGGCACATGGCTATATATTTAGAATAAATTCACTAAATGGAAGAGTTTACATTCACACCTTTGGCAGTGAATTGTACCATGGCCACCAAACCTGGCTTTGTCTGACCAGTGAACTACAACCTTACGTTGTGACTCTTCCGGTCTTTAGGTGTCCGGAATTGAGGTGTCTATTCCAATTTAGCTGTCTTGGTGTCCTCTAACAACCAAGGGAAAAATTCTTTCTTCAGTCAAAGATTCAGACAGTTCCAAGATGGGTATCCAAGGGCCCCCATGTCTCTCTTTTAATTACAGAGGGAGCAAAAATATCTAGATAGCATTACATTATTTTTAGAAGCTGAATTCTTAATAATAATCAATTGCATGTAAGTACCATGACATGTGAGGACACTATCACATATCTGAATCTTTAAAAAAAATATGTATTATTTGACAAAAATTGTGCATAGAACGCACAAATTTGATTCTACAAAACCACGTAAAGCAGATGAACTTTTCAGGAATACAGTAAGTTATGCTCTAAGGTTATTGTGTGGTAGGGCCCTTGGTTTGTAGCTGGATTATAAAGCAACTGAGAAACATTTGAAAGACAGCACGATGCTCAGGCTGCTTTTTCCACACAGGAAGATCCGCAGTTGTACTGCTTGAATTTTGAAGGCATTTACTATGTAAGAATTTTAGAAATAAAATTCTAGAAATAAAAGTCCTGTGAAGCCAAACTGGAGCATAGCTTAGGCAGCTACAAAAAAAAATTATCCCTGCTCAAGAAGTCTGTCACAGGGGAAGGGAAATAACCCTCTCATCTTCCAGCTCGTGGAATGGTTTTCCCTGGCATTAGAACGTACATAACCGAGGGTCAACCTCATTTATTTCAGGTGTCTTAGACAACTCCAGATCTTTTTGTATCCTCTCATAGAATCACAGAACAGTTTGGGTTGGAAGGACCCTTTAAAGGTCATCTAGTCCTCGGCCCTCTCAGTGAGGAAGCCCTGTTATTTCTGATAGTTCCTGCACAACAGAGATAGGTTTCCTTTTTATTAATATGTATGTTAAAGCAGCAATAAAACAGCCTGCCAGAAACAAAGCACAACCAAACCAGGTTTACTCATGGTGACATAAGCACCGCCAGAAACATGCAATTTACACAGCCTACCTCTATTCCCAGCTTGTCCACAGTCCTCCAAAAGTTATTGTAATCCAGATAAACTAAGGGATTCCATGATGAAGGGGTAATACCCGTTAAATAGCGTGACTTTCCCTAAAACACACATGAGAATATAAGCAACTGAAACCCAAAAGAGCATACCTTCGTTACTCAAGAACACAAAATTCTCAGTCATCACATGGTTGGCCTTTTGCCACACAGACCTAGATTTTTCTTTTCTTTTTCCTTCCCCCCACCCTGCATATGTCTGTAAGCAATGGAATGCATGAAACTAAGCATGAGAGTAAAAATCAGTTGGGCTGACATTAAAAATTATAAGTTTTGGGGTTTTTTTTTAATTCAGAGGGGATAGGGAGGGGTGCATTTGTTCAGAACAGATTGTCGAATTCTGGGCTAAAGAGACTCAAGCAATGGCCAAGGAGTTAATATTCCTCGTTCCTAAGCATTCCTCATTATTACGTTTGAACGAACCTAGTGTTCACCTGTCTGCTGAAATGTGCATCCTGAAATTTGCGTGGGTCTAAAACTGCACGCATTTTAAACTTTTAAACTATCTAAGCACCACTATGGTACCCCTCACCTATAAAAAGAAAACGATCTTCTTTAATATGCCAAGTACCTTCAGAGAAACTTCGCCTTAAAAAAAAAAATGCCCAGAAGAAAGTTTCCAGCTGCAGAAAGAAAAATTTTATGCACTTGCAATAGTGGTATCAGTACTTAGAATGTGTATGACACATAGCTGCAACAGGAATAGGGACTGTTTCAGATAATCCTGTGATACAATGATAAGCGGAACAATCTAACAGCAGCAGGTTCTTCATGATAACTTTAATCTGAAAGAGGACTGCCTGTGCAGGCAACATTTTCTCCTACTAAATTGCTTTGAACCTTCCCCCATGTAAGTCAATGGCAAATTTCTCATCACACCTCTTTCATGTTTGCTCTTCCAGGCGTGTCAGAAGTTTGCATGAGGCCATGTGGCAGGATGCAGCCAACACGCTGGACCGTGACTGGCAGAAACCACGGTGCTAAGTGGTGTGTAGCATTCTTTTCAGTGCAATGTATACCACACCAGCCCCCCGCAGCTGTCAGGTGGGAGTCAAAGGCCAAGTGAGACGCTGCAGAGCCTCGTGCAGTGCAATGCATGAGATGGTGACCCAGGGAGAGGGAGACACAAAGCAGGAACCAAACGCGCCTTCCCCGTGCTTGGTGAGAGAGAATGTATTGGTCTTCCCCACTGTTAACTGCCTGTGTGTGCACAAATACATACAGATTTCTGATACTCTTCAGAGCGTTTTTCTGCAAAAATCGTAACAAAGATAAACGGTGCAAGATGAATTTCAAGAGACCATAATGAGCTTTCAGACTTGGCAAAAGCAGGAAAAAATCCAAACTCCTACACTTTGGTCAACTTTTGTCAGCCCCAAGGCAGGTACAAGGCAGGAGACAAGGATCCACGGGTAAGGGACAGAAATCTTGCTATGGCCAACACCACTTGGTCCCTCTCTCTCCAGAGGATGGCTGCAGTGTTGCCCCAGCTCTGGTGTCTGTCTGGGCTCACGGCCCACTCTGTGCTTTACCTCCTCATCATCTTCAGCAGGGGCAGCAGCAACTGCGCTCTCCTGTTCAGTCTAGACAGAGTAACATCTGCTCTGGGCCAAGCAAAGCACAAGGTTGCGACCTCGGCACTTAGTTCAACTTCAGATCCAAGTGCTTAAAGGGGTGTTTTTTATATATTTCCAGCAAATGCTGAGTTTTTAAGGCACACCAGGATGACTCTGGAGGTAGTCGGTTACCTCTTGATTTCTGGTTATATAATCTCAATCTTGTGCATCACATATTTTTTGTCTCTCTTTTATCCTTATTTCATTCTGCTTTACAGGGTTACATTGGAGGAAGGTGGGCAGAAGATGCTGCTTCAGTCTTCTCCAGGTGTATGCGTGCATGCAAAACACTTCTGCCATGGCAAGCGCACCAAAAATGCTCCTGTGAACTACCAGCATGGGGATCCTCTGCAGGACACTGTCTCTTCCTTTTCCTTTGGAGCACTGTGTGTTCAGCCACAGAAAAGAGGATCAAAAACACACGCAAAGGGATATACTGCATGCAACAGCTTTTACTGTCATAAACTGATGCTGTATCAGACAAGGAAATCCTGATACAAAGCAGTAATATTTTGCTAATCATTGCCTTCTCATTGCACAACATTTTGTTTTTAAAAAAAATTATCAAATACTGCTCCTTCAAAGTCCATTTATTGCTAGACTTTTTATTCCGGTTGGGAACACAGGTGCCATTAATGTGTCTTCCTTGATACCAATAATCCTGCCCTTAAGCAGAGATGTGGTGCAATGCTGTCAGGCCACTCAACAACAGCTGGAGATAAGTCACTACTGCAGTTCTGTCATGTGCTACTGCAAGGGGGCAAAGGGAAAAGATAAGCTGGGTGTTCAGTGGTAGCTGAGAAACTTCCCAGGTTTTCCCTGTTCAGTGATAGGTTCCTTTTTCAACAGGCGTTTTGATAAATGATTGTGCTTGTACTGAGCAACTTGAGTAACTTGCAAACACCTATCCTCAGCTTACTTAACTCAGGAAAAGAAGCACTTCATTAAAAAGAAAGCAAAAAAAAGTAACTTCTTCTAAGGCTTCTCTCCTCTTCTTGTTGTCAGCCAAACCTATTTCTTATATTGCTGGAAGCAACAGCCCAAGTAAAGTTTGTCTCATAAACTCCAGGATGAGGTTTGTGCCAAAACAGCTTTCCCACCCCCAGCATTAACTCTGTTGTGTTCAACAGCTACGGGCCGAGAAACTCCCAGCCCAGCCTGCTTGCTGCAGACGGGGAAATCGGGGAGAGAACTTGCCCACTGCCTGGCTACCTAATATTTTCCTGCATCTTTTCAATCTCTTTACTAGTTGTAGACCACTGTGACCATAAAATGCTGAGAACCGATCAAGAAGTCTTAGTCCTGGCTCTTGGCATGACATGCATCACACTGGATATTCACGTATCTGCTCTTAGAAAAAAGAGCTATCCTTTCATTACCAATCTGAAAATACTATTACCCCCACATCTTTGGTCAATGGCATAGCCCAGAAATATCAATGGAAAACACATTTTATCCCCTACGAACTGTGAAAGGCTAACTGATAATGAACAGTCTAAAGTTGCATTACTTGTTGCTCTGTTCCGCATGCAAAAAACCGTAACTTGAGTAAGACTGGAGTCCAAGGGCAGGAAAAGCTGGAAAAATGAAACAGACCCGGAACAGGCTAAGACTGAATTCAGAGAACTTAAAATACCTCATGTACATACTAACTCCTTGTGCAGGGGGACTGGACCTATGGGAGGTGGCAGCTGATTGGAAGAAAGCCCAATTCTAGTAAATTCAAGGAGAGAAATTCCCATTGCCCATCAGAGGATGTGAGCCAAACAGCCTTAGCCACAACAATTTTTCAATTTTCTCTCTTGCACAAGTACCTCCACAGCAGGGAATAAATCTAGTCCAAATGACCTGGGGCTGAGAAGTTATTAATTTGATTTTAATATTGCCTTCCTACTAGGCAGAGGAGCTCTGGCTGCGTGTTTCAGAGGAGCTCACTGTAAGCAGGCAAGGGTTTGCAATATTTAATTTTTAAACAAGTTTATGGGGCTCTGGGTGTATTATTTTGAGAATTACTTTTTTCTTAACTGAAAGGCAAATAACCTCCTGGCTTTCTTCCCATGCTAACACATGGTTACTAACACTGGTTGGCTGACCCGCAGAGTTTATCTAACTTTTCTCTCATTTCCTGGTGGGTCAAATGCTTTCCTGCAGATCTCAGATTTGAGTCCTGCTGCCTGCCTGGATTAGTTACCCCACACCAATCCAAAGCAAACAATATTCCCAAGCACCATACGTCAGTGGTTAGAAAGAAGGCAGCAGAGACAGATGTGCTTTGCAAGGTATGTCTCTTCTCGGCCCAGGGCTGTGCCGTGGCTTAGAGCTGGAACTACAGGAATTAATCCAAAGCCAGCTCAGCCCAGTTTTAATTTGTGCAGGAGGAGCAGACGATTCTGACAGTCCTGAGAAAGGCAAACCTGACTCCTGCCCACTGTGCTGAGGACGAGATACGCATCAGGAAGCACAGAAGGAGCATCCCTTTCATCCCAGAGCAGGGAACGCCATTGCCCTTGGGCTGAGCACAGTGCACACAGCAAAAGCAGCGGCTTCCTCCAGCGTGAGCCCTCAGGTGGGCGCTCTTCACTGCTCAGTATGTCCAGCAGGTGCAGCCCTGTGAGCACTGCAGTGCCTTGGACTGTCTGTGATTCCTGTGTCCGAACTGCAGATTTATGGCAATCTCCACAGACTTAGTCACAGACTAAGACTGCTGCATCCTAATCTCTTCATCTTCAGGCTAGCTGAAGGAAAAAAAAACACTAGGCGGCCAATGTGAAGCATTGCCTACACAGGTTCATTTTTTGTAAAGTACTACCTTGCTCTGAAAATCCCAAGTGAACAAACAAGCTAAACCAATCCTTATTTACTAACGTTACATACACTTGCTGCGTGATGCAACCATGTATTAGAGGATTGCGGATCAGAGGAGGAGAGGGTCCAGGGGAGGGCCACAAAAATGATCAGAGGGATGGAGCACCCCTGCTATGAAGGAAGGCTATGAAGAGAGAGTTGGGGTTGTTCAGCCTGAGGAAGAGAAGGCTCTGGGGAGACCGTACTACCGTTCAGAATTTAAAGGGGCTTATAAGAAAGATGGGGACAGTCTTTTTAGCAGGGCCTGTTGCGACAGGACAAGGGGTTTTAAACTAAAAGAGGAGAGATTTAGACTAGATATAAGGAAGACATTTTTTATGACGAATATGGTAAAACACTGGAACAGGCTGCCCAGAGAGGCTGCGGATGCCCCTCCCTGGAAGGGGTAAAGGTCAATTTGGACAGGGCTCTGAGCAACCTGATCTAGTTGAAGACATCCCTGTTCACAGCAGGGGGGTTGGACTGGATGAACTTTAGGGGTCACTTCCAACCAAAACCACCCCGTGACTCTGTGTGAGAAGGTTAATACCAAGGCCCTAACTCCTTTATGTTCTAGGGTCTTCTACTAAAGGGAAGCTGAAAACGGAGCACAGCATGATCTTCAAGGACCTCTGTAAGCATAAAAAGCTATCTGCCACTTCTGGGAAGGGAGAACTCCAACACATCTGCCTTTTCTCAGTCCTAAAGCATTCTTGATTAATTATGGGACAGTAGCCACAGAGCAATTTGGCTGGAAAGAAACTCTGGCACTTGGAACAAAATGTACAATTTGAAGTTACAGATTTACGATGACAGGATACAAACAAATTCCTGATTGCTATCAAAGCAATTCATGTAACCATGCTAATTGATGGGAAAGAATGCACAAACAAACAAAAAAAGATAAATCATAGTTACATATTTTAATTTTTCAAATAAACTGTAACCACAAAGGAAACCTGCCCCCACGAAGTGACTTTGTTTTTAAAGCTTGCAGTACATGGAATTTTTCCACACGCATATGGAAAAAATTCCTTTCAGAGTAAAGAAGCTCATGAAAACCCTCCAGGGATTTCCACTTTCCCTTGTCTGCTTCCGTTGCTAGGAAAAAACATTTCCCCACTTTCCCCTAACTCAATCCAAGCAGTATCCTGGAAACCTCCACAAAGAGCCAAACTGATTAGCATGGCAAACAAAAGACCAAAAATCTCTTAATCTGAAGATGCTTCTAAAATCTAAAGCCATGATTAGTCATTCCTCAAAACGCTCGCTCTCTCACCTCTGACAAAACCGCAGAGTATTATTGCAGAATTTGAAGAAATGCCCTTGGGAAGAGACCGTCCTGTCTGGTCCCATCTACACACTCCCCGACGGCAATAGCAGATGAGACTCAAGGAGAAAAGTTTTAGTCATAGTTTTCAAAACCGAAAGGCAGCAGCTGGCCCTCAGCTGAGAGCGTATTAGCTCAAGAAGCTGAACATATCCATCTTTCAGATTAATATTTAATTTCTGGGGCAATGACCATCGAATATCAAATCACCTCTTTACTAACTCATTTTCTACCTGGGAAATACCACAGGTGTTCAGGTTCCAATAAAAAGCTGCAGCTTCAGCTTCAAAATGGATTAAGGGCTCAAATTCATGTAACCCCTTAGAGATTTTTATTTAACATACAGAAGATAAGTGCCTTTTAGCATGCTAAGAAGAGATCCATGGTTGAGCTTAAATTAAACAGAGTGGGCCAAACATTCAGCTGGTACAAATCAGCCCACCCCTCCTGTTGTAGAATTACACCAGTTTTACATTAGGTGGTGTAAAATAACTTTTTTAGTATTATGGAGTGGGTATGCAATTCAAGATGTGACCAGTGAAAAACGAATTGGATATAGCCCCTGCTATGGGAGAGA
>NW_010413207.1:26168-30316 GCF_000710305.1 Buceros rhinoceros silvestris | reverse complement strand
TCCATGTTGACTGGGCCTCATCATCTGACTCCAGAAAACTAATGGTAAAGCAAACTGTTAGGGCGTTTTACTGAAGGAGGAAGCAAACTTGAAAGTTATTCTCCATTCAAAGTGATCCAGATGGTCTAAGGAACAACTTCTAAGTTAATGTTTTCTCATTTCTATATACAACTGGAAATAATATTTTTCCTCTAATAGACATACTGGAAGACTAGATACTGTCATCAAGACTCCAAGAAATAGATTGTTTAGTTTGACCCCTCAGCTTCCAACGTGATATGTTTTGGATTGTCTATCACTGTTGTTTAAGAAAAGGGAAATTTTATTTTTAAACTCAGACTAATGTTATACTATTATTTATTTTAATTTTAATTAATTATTTTAATACTCAAACTAATTAAATAACAGTTTCTTTTAAATGTTTCTCCATATCAGATTGCTATAGTTTCTAAAACAGCTTCCTTTTGCTGCTCTCAGAGTTGAAGTTAGCACATGTGATATAAAATATATTGGACCGATCCTGTTCAAAGAAATTTGTGACTGTTCTCCATTTAAAAATTTTAGTGAAGGCTAAACACGATTCACAGAATGCAAATTTCCTTTTACCCTACTGGGTTCCTTATAACTGTGAACAACATTTTTGAGTTAAGAGGATTTTAGTTTCACACTGACAGTTAGTTTGCTGCTGATACATAGTTTGCTTCAGAATTCCAGAAAAACGGTAACCTCTGTAATCGTAACTCATTGTGTTTTGCCTTTCTAGATTGTAAATTCTGTGGAGAAAATTGTACTTATGTTTTTACAAACTACTTACAATTATGAAGAAGCTGTGTGAGGATAAGTATCAGATAGTAGCATCTGTTGTCAGCATTCAACTAGATGCACGTTCTAAGACAAAAACTTGTTGAAAAAATGGAATCGCTGTTGAAGGTAGTGTCTTTTACTCATTTAGAAATAATACCCAAAATAGCACCACATACACTTTGTTGTTCCAGGTTTTGTCTCTGACTTACAGCATTCATTTATGTCACATAAATAATACACGATCATATATAACAATACGTATAATCAGAATATCTGATATTTCTGTGACAAGATTTTATGATGACATTTTGAATTCACTTATTCAATGCAAATTCTATAAATCTAAGGCTATGTTTGCTTTTTACTACAAATGGTAAGATATGTGAATGGGAGTGACTTGAGTAAATGCCAATTTATTTTTAATTTATGATTAAAATGTATGGGAAAAATGTTGATATCAGGACTGGAAATTGTTTTTTCATTTAAACCATCTAAAGCACAAAAAGGTAAAGTTAAATGGGTCTATTTCCATTTCTATTGATCAATATTTATAAAGGATTAGATCGATTAAAAGATTGATATATAAGTATATGATGAATTATCTCATATGAAGACAAGCATGTTGTAGATAAGACCTTCTAGTAATACATTCAATCTGATTGATTAATGTCAGTGACAGAAATGCGACAGCTATCTTTCTATAGAAAAGCTTTTAAACATCAAACTGTTCTTTTGTACTTATCCTATGTAAAATTTGAAACTTTTTAGTAGTGAACTGCAGCTTTAGGTAAAGCCTTTTAAAATGTATTATAAATAAAATCAGACTAAAAATAAGAAAAAAGAAAATTTTTTCAGTTTAATCCCAGAAGATTACTGGCTAGCTGTGACTTGAGGAAGAGTGAACTTCCATATACCAGTTCTGTCACTAAGCTTAACCTGTGAATAAATAGGGCATAAATGTCTACTTTCATTATTCTGTGTGATAGAAGTGACAAGTGTGTTGTATATGTCCCACCCACCCCCTATAATTACTATTAACTATTTCTCCAACGCAAAATATTTTACACCAATGTCCTTTTTCTCTTCTCAGACTATCAAGTCCCTGTGCACATGTTTTAAGGCTGGGAATACAGCCAGACTTCTGGCAGATCATTCCAATGTAGTTCAATATGAAATTGCCACAGCAAATAATAGATCCTCAAGTCTTTAGCTCTCCTAATTGGGCCATATGAGACGGTAATGCCTTACTTGTCATGGCTTATTATTTTAAAATGTGAATATAAGGGGAAAGTCATCAGGATTCATTTTGGTTTTATTTAATTTGTCTTGGGTGTTGTCAGAGAGCACTGAATAATTCAGTTTTAGGTCCTCAGGGAACAGACCTTATCATCTACATAAGCGAAAAGTAATTTTTCAGATACTTATGATGTTAAGCATTAAAAACTGTGGGAAAGAAATGCCAATATTAAGGTGCATGGAATTTATAAAGGATCTCTGATTTATATAACAAGTGTAATGAATATTACCTTATATTTCGAGCTAGTCACAACTAACATTTGATTTTTTATGTGAAATAGAAGCTTTTAAGAATGTACCATCTAATTTTAGCTACAGAATATTCGCATTGTGAACAGTATGCATTTTTGCTAAATGAATTAATAAGAATCTATATTCCACCACTGAATACTATGTGAATCTGTAGCAATTGTCCTCTTAACCCTTTAAAATAATGACACAAATAACCTCATACAGCAATGTGTTCATTAGACCTTGTGTCTAATGAACACCTACTATCTTCTCGCTGATGTCCTGTTTTGGCCACAAAGTTAGAGTGCGCATGCATATTTATTCCTAAACTCTGATTTTTGTTGTTCCTCGCAAATTCTGGTCAATGTTGGCAGTGCTGTTGGCACAGGAGTCCTCTCTGATCAGGTCTGCTTTGGGGATATAGATGCTTCATGATGTTCTTGATGCAGGTATTGTCCACGTGCTGCCCAGCAGGGTTGCAACACGCTCAGCAAAATCTTCTGGTGAATGAAAAACAGGCATAGATTATTTCCTGGAAGAATCTTGCACCTTGGTAAACAAAACATGCTCTTGTCTATAATTTTAATGTTGTCATAAAATCTCACAGCGCATTTTATTTTAAAATCTCTTGAAAATCAGATGCTGTCTGGCAATGTCAGCTTGTATGAAACAATAGCAATGAAGGATTCCAGTCTTTGTTGTTGCAGAGAAGAAGTTCTTCCCTTTTATTGGTTTCTTATAAAGATGTATTTAATATATATGTAAAAAAAAACAAAACCCAGGAAATGGTGTAAGATAATCATTGAGACACAGGCTATGTGTCAACTGATCAGAGAATACGAAGGAAAGGCAAACCAGGAATGGAGAGGAATGGTGACAGAATGCTGGAATACAGAGTCCTGTTCCTGCAGGGTGGGAAAAAAGAATACACCTACTACTCAATGCTTGAATAAAACAGCAAAAGCTGAGGGCTGCACAGCCATTTTGACATTCAGCCCAGCAGAAATAAAACAGTAAATGCAGCAAAGGAATGCAGTGAGATTTCCTCCAGTGATGAGGAACTGTTCATGGATTCTGTAAAGCAGTTGTCACAGTAGACAGGGTGAAGATCACTGTACTGTCTGTGGTGTGTGGATAATGGCTGCCAACAATCCAGAGCTGGTAGTGACAGTGGATGTACAACAGAGGTCAAAAGTAGACATCTGAATTTCAGGCTAAAGGACACAAATAACATTCAAAAGTGACAGGGAGCCTGTTATGATGGGTCACATTTCCCACTTTTTAATCAAGCAAGAGTGATTGGTGATTGAAAGGAGAGCAATGTGCTTAAAGCAGTCTTATTCTGTCTGACAGATGTAGATGTACTGGAACGAGAGGTCACTCATCATATTACTGGGAACGGGTTCTAAGCCAGAGAAGAAGTAGCTGGAGAGATATGAGACCAAGCATTAAACAATTGTCAAAAAGCAGATGGTCTTGTGACATAATTTCAGACCGCAATCTTGGAGTTTTTATTTCTCACTCTACAGAGAAAATATAAATTTTCATGTCTAAATACCAATTTTTATAACAATGAATAAACCGGGAGTGGAGACCTGCAGCATTCCTGTTCTTGAAAGGAGATAGGAGTGTTCAAAAATTTAAGTGTTTCACAATTCCGTGTATAAGGCAGCTACAAGGAGTCATTTAAACATTAATCTGAGCTCCTGTGACAGTGACAAAATTATATGAAGCTTGAATATAAAATTGAATTCAAATAGTTAAGTCTTCTCTCCTCTATTAAGACAAAGAGGAGAGAAGGGAGAAAGCAAGTCCAA
>NW_010413207.1:22768-26017 GCF_000710305.1 Buceros rhinoceros silvestris | reverse complement strand
AGAAATAACAAAGCCACAGCCAGTGTTCAGAGCTTTTGCAATGTCAAGTGATTTATCAGGGGATTTAAGGAATTGTTAACAGGGTAAAGGGAGAATTAAGAAATCAGAGGCTTTGCTTTAGTGTAAAAAGTAAGTCTCTAGTCTTAAGTGAACTGGGATTAAAGAAAGTGGCTATTGTGTTAATTATGTCTTTAAATTAAATCAAATATATATTTAAAAATATAGATATTAAATAAACTGTTCTTACATCAAACAGAATTTCACTGTGTATGTGGAGGGGTGCACAGCTCTTCTACAGGAGCAGTGAGCATTGCACCCAGCCCACAACTTCTAGCAAGCCCTGATAAAGAGTACTTCTCAGTCTGCTGCTGTTATAACCCAGGCTCCTCCACTCTGGCCCTTAGGCTGATGCAAGAACATTAAGAGTGAGGAGCAGATGGCTGCAATTTCACTAATATGTCAATATCCATCATGTAATTCCTTGAGTGTGACTGTATCGACTTTCACAAGATGGTGTATTCCCTAGAGATATCATCACTGTTTCTACCTTATGCTGGACTAATGGTTGTGGTCATCAATACTTGTTCACTACAGTGGGTAATCTTCCCTTTAGAAGTAGCACTGTAAAGACTTAGCTGGCCATGATTTACTGAAAAAAACCCCTCTGTATTATCACTGTTAATAATAAAACCATTTTATGGGGCTGCGAAATTACATGGCACTTTACAAATTTGTTTTCCTGCCCAAGTAGAAGTATCCTGAAATGAAAATTAGCAGGGAAAAGTCAGGAGACGTGTGCTTTCCTTACCAAATGGGAAAGTTGAAAAGATAACAATTAGTTAAGATAGAATTGAGATGCTACATGTTAATATTCCACCTAGCTTATTTTCATTGTACTTATTAGTGGGCACCTTCCTTTGTTATACAGTTAAGGAGGACCATGATGTCTATTTCAGATTGTAGTAAAGGGTACGGGCAGTGGTGTAGAGTGTTTGAATTGGGCTTTGAGACAAGGGAGAGGGAGAGGGTTTTGACCATACCAGGCTGGAACCTATTGGCCTGGGAACCCTTGGCCCAGTCTGCGTGGCAGCTGTATCACAGGTTGATGGGCATTGAGAAATATAAGTGGCACCAGCAACATTCATGATGGCTCTTTTTTCAGGGTGTATAAGGCATCCATCATCTAAGAGAAGGACACTCTAACCAAACCTACTACCCGAGGACTTTGCTGTCACCGTCCAAGCTTGCTAGGCCCTGGCAGATGAACCTCAGGTGTAAAGGGTGGAGCCAGTTCCACACACGCTGCGCCTCACCTAAAAAATCCACCGCGCTGGCCCGAAGGGTGCACTCATCGCTTGCAGTGAGCGTGGGAAAAGCCCTTCCCAGATCTTCATTCGCGAAGCCAAGCCGTGATGATGATGATGAAGGTGTATAATTTACAAGTGTTTCAGGAAATCTTCATGCTATGAATATATTGACCATATTAATAAAAATGCATTCTACAAAACCTTAAAAGCCTATTATGCTTCTAGAAACATAGAAACTTGCTGCTTACTGGTCGATTCTGGGACTGTCAGCAGTCACAAATTACATGTAGGATCTCTAACAGCCTGAAGTACTAATTTTGTTCTGTTTGCAGACAGACAATGAGATCCTGTTACAACGTCCTGTGTAACAAATGGTATTAAAATTATGCTAATATTTTAATTGAATTTGTAATAAACAAGTAATAAACAACAATTCCTCCGCAAAGAAGTGATGGCAAAGAATGTGTTAATGAGCTACAAAATTTTTAAAATTTTGATAGAAATTTAACAAAGTTGTAGAGTAGCCAGAACAAGGCCTTTGCTCTTTGCAATATGCTGTTGGCCACTACGCACTTAAGTGCAGTACACGCTTTATATTGTTTGTCAGCCCAAAGTTGGAATTCATTTTTTGTACATTTTCTACTTCTGTGTCAGCAACTTCTTGAAGAGAAATATGGTTGTATGAATGGAGACAGTCCCATTCTTCATTTCAGTGTCCTTGGGGTTCTTCCCTATTGAAATAGGGGTGTAAATCTGGCAGATTTTCTTTTATTATTACATAAAAATCAAACTGATATTTAGACAACTGTATTTGTGCATCCTAAATGTATTTTATTTTGATGCGCAGTGTGAAAAACTTCTGATCGGTTGTAAGCTAATGCAAAGGTTAGCCAGCACATCTTTCTCAGCTCAGCAATGATGCACTTCGAAAACAACAAAATATTTGACATTATCTTACATCTCTTATCATTTTGGCATAGACCTGGCAAGTTATCTAAATTTCAAAAGATGGCAGCAGTTTCCTGAAGACAATGCAGTTGTTGCATCCCTCTCCTTCATAATGTAGTCTCAAGAATCTTTGTGTGGCCCTCTAGGGAAAAAAATTCTGGGGTGAATATAGAGGGGTTGAATATGAATGAGAAAAACATCCTTCACTGCTTGGCTGTAAAGTTCAAACACTGAATCTTTCCTGACACCTTCTCTTGTTAATTTGCTGGGAAACTGTTCTTCAAATAGCTCTTGGACTAGGGAGACAACCTCTTCTTCACCTCTTAAACTTTACACATAGTGGGACATTTGATGAAACCCACATAAACAAAATATCATTATTTTTATGGATATTTGTCTGTTAATGTTAGAATATTCATATATGAAAGAACTAGCTTGAGCTCTAATGATCTAAACGTCCCTTATCCCTCCCTATATGACTACAACAAACCATAAGTTACATATCAAATCTACACCACTGACTATCTAACTTAATTTGAAGATATCTTTAATAAGAGGCTGCGAATGGAAACACGCTTACAGATAACGTTATGTTCATGCAACTTTCACATGTATCACAATGGGGCAGTTTTTGAGCATAATACAGAAAGCATCAGATTTTTCATTTTGTTCAAGTACGTATGTAGATATTCTCATCATCATCATCAGGATACTCTAAAGAAACCTATGACCCGAGTAGATATTCTACGAGGCATTAATCAGCCTTTGTTATCCGCCATTTTTATACTTGGAGACAATGTTTGCTGATGATTCCACTATAATTTTTAAAAACCCGTGAAGGGGGAATATAGGTGTCTAAATACCAGCTGTGTAGACAACAGAGCTGCAACAGAAGGAAGTTGTGTTTTAAAGCACCACTTCCTATATCTTATGGAACAGTAGTACATGCAGCTATTACAGTGATTTAACACCCATGTAAACCTTTCTTGCAAGT
>NW_010413207.1:12466-22688 GCF_000710305.1 Buceros rhinoceros silvestris | reverse complement strand
CCTTGCATAACCCTCTTTCTGGCTTTCCAGCCCTGTGAATTATGGACATTAAAAGTCAATTCTCTGCTCGGCTAGCCATTGTTCATTGTTTTGAATGTTTGAGTTTTTGTTTTTGCCAGAGGTCCCTGAAATAGATACGCCCTGACTTGAAAAATTCCCAAAGCTTTAACAGAAATTAAGCAGAGTGTGAAGAAGCCTTTGATTAAGGACATTAAGAGGGTTTTCGAACAAGCTTACTTGATTTATGCAAATTATGCCAGAGAGGAATGTCAGAATTCAGCTCCAAAGCAACTAATATCACAGGGTTTTTAAGGAAAGATCATGCTTAAGTACAATCACGGGATTTCTCTTTTAATTACATAATGGTTCATTTGAATAACTAAGTATGCTTCTTTTGGGAAGCACATGGATACTCAACAGAACACCACATTCTTTTCTATATAACTGTTTGTATTTTCTGACTGTGCCTAAGGCAATAATCCTGTCATCTAATTCTCAGTATAGGAAATTACTATGTACTTCTGACTTACTGAATAAAACATCTGTATGTTATGTAAAGTTTGCTCAATATGTCCCTCTTCTGTGCTTAATGAAATGTGATATGACCTGCATGCATGAGTTCAGAATAGCACTTAGAACATGTAGAACACTTTTGGTATGTGTGTGCATACACACATGTATTGGTGCTAATGAGATCAGATCTGAAAATTACTTTCTTCCAAGCTCCCTTTGTACTTGCTTGGTATCCCCCAACCCATTTCAGTTGTCACATGTGACAGAATGGCAGACATTCCTTGTGAGTATGGACTATCTCTTCTAGAACTGGCCTTTTTTTTTTTTTTTCACCCTAAGATGAATTTTCAGTCATTCAGATTGAAGGTTATGAGTAGTGCTGACTGGAAAACCATCCAACTATGAGTATGACCTTTTGAGAGGAGAACAAGATCAGATCACACTGTCTCATGCAAAAAAACCCAGAAGAAAGTTGGAGTTCCTAGAGCCTACATGAATGAGAAACATTTTCTTAATCACTGAGCTCTTGGACAGTGCAAAATTATTTGTGAAATCATTAATTTTTTAAGAATATTTGACACATGAAATTGCAAAATTTAATTCTGAGTTGGATAGGTAGAAATTTGAGTATTACAGAAAGTCAAGTATGACAGCATAGGTTGTGTATAAATTTCATTAAGAAGGAAAAGAAATGTAAAAAAATTTCTCAGTTTGGAATTACATTTTCTTTTTTAGAATTTCTTTCTTTGGAATTCCTTCTTCTTCTAGGCCCATCTATCATTTATGGGTTTGAAACAGGGAAATACCATACATACTCTATAGGAAAGAACATAAAATTTCCTCCATGTTAGTATTCTCTTTTAGCTAGAGAAAATATTTTAGGATTGCTCTTCTGCAGGCTATTGATCGAGGTTTCTCAATGATTTTTTTAATACCTGAATGTAAATGGCCTATTGTAGCTGATTTAAAGTAATGTGGGTTGTTTGGGGGTTTTTTGTTCTCACTGTTATTTTGAATGTATTGCTCACTTTGCTAAGAGGCCAATACTAGAGGTGGCAAAGCTGATGACGCACATTATTTGGTGGTAAACTTGTTGAAGTATAAAATGGCATTATTAAAGATGGTGAGATGGCACAGAGAGCTGGATTGGGGAAGCTAAACAAGGAAAAGAAACTAGTAGTGTCTTTATAAATGAAAAAGTGGGTTTATAAATGTTTTTATAGGAAACACTGACATAACCAACATTATTTTAGCTACCCATTTTCATCACTAACGTACAGACTTCCCTGGCTGGATTCAGAGGTTCAAATGCCAGTCCTGAGATTCTCTTCCATCCATATCAGCCTCCAAATTGTTTCAGCTCTCGACCTAATGAAATATGTCCTAAGGTGGCAGAGAACTGGTGATCAGTCTGCAACTGCATATCATTCTCTATGAAGTCTTTTGCAATGCCATCATCTCCTGCCCGTCCTCATCAGGCTCAGTATTAAAGATTTTGAATCCTTTATTGTCATTCTCTTTCCTGATCAGGCTCTTCTAAGGAAAGCTCTGTGTCTGTAGTTAATCCCTTCTCAGTGGTGGGCTCATTCTCTCTTTGTCACTAAACAAAAACTAAGAACAAGTAAGTCCTTTCTATTCAACTTTGGTGATTTCTCTTTTATTATTATTGCACAGAGAATGGAAAGGAAATGGTGCAGCACAAAAAAGGGAAACAAGACAGCATGGGATGCGCTTGGCAAAGCATCACTTGTCCGCAGCAGCTGTGTGTGCAATTGTACTAAAGATGTCATCATCTTCATAAAAAAGAATAGACGTTTTTCCTTGCTGCCAGCTGAAATTCACTTATGGGGAAAGTAACTAAAAATACCAACAATAGCAGCCATTTAGCACAGGGAGTAGATTTGTAGGGGACAGAGTTTTGGCACGCAAGACATCTCACCATCAGTTATCTGGAAGACTGTTGCCAGCTGATATCAGGCTTTATCCCAATGGTGGTCTGTTTTGTTTTGTTCTGTTTTGTTTTTTTTTCTTTTGTTGCAGGGGTTGTGTATAACACTTGTGCTACAGGGTTCTTTGGAATGTTTATCATTTTTACCTGTAGAGAAACCAATCCATGTTTGAATTTACGTATGCGCCTGTATGTAAGGCACACATAAGCTGTTTCTCATGCACTGCTATGGAGGAGATGGGAAGATTTCCTTGGTCTCCTATAGACTTGGAGAAGCTGGCTCAATTCAGGTTCAGATAAGAGTGTTGGAAGAGCTGGCTGATATGATCATGAGGCCAGTATTAACTATCTGTGAAAAACCATGAGGACTGAGAGAGGAAAAAAAAAAGGCTATTAGGCTATTTCTACATTCATCTTTAAAAATACTGAGAACAGGACTTCGGGAACCTGCTCAGTGTCATGGCTCTCCCTAAAAAGGTCTTGGAATGTGTGTGCCCTCTTGGAATACTCTTCCAGGCATGAAAGGGTCAAAGGAAGATGGACCAGTTGACCACCACAGGTCCCTTACAACCAACTTTTCTGTACTTTGATGATTCTGTGAGTGGAAGGGATGATAAATTCGCCAGAACATATATGAACATATATGAAATATTTTGTACCTATCTCTTTCGAAAGTGGCTCTTTATGGCATCGGAAATTGCAGTATGAGAACGTAGTGGAGTTCAATGATCTGTCTTTGATCAGTTTAACTTGTTTCTTATTTACTGGATCCTTCTAAGTGAGAAGTACATTTGAGAGTGAGAATTTAAAATGAGTAGGAATTTTATTTGAGCACAACGAGCATCCTCAATTTGTTAGGTTTTACAGCTGAGTGTGTTGTTTGTGACATCACATAGTGAATTCAATGGGATTGCAGGTGCCTAAGGAGCCACATTTTGAAACACATCTGCTGATTTGGATTCTCTGTAACTTCGTTTCTCTTTCAAGACAGAAATACAAACAATTTAAAGAAATAAATTATTAAAGAAATAAATTTGTTTATATCACTTTAGTTTTAGGATATAATGTCTTGGAGTGATTCTTTTTTTTAATGTATTGAATACTGCGTAGTTTTGAAAGCTTTTTAGAACTTAATTGCAAAACCGTATTTGGGCAATTATTCTCTTTATTACATTTTGTCTGGAATCATGAGTCTATCACAGCACATTTTCTACCTTAAAGGCTGCTTTTCAATCTAGAAACACAGCATTTGTGAACTTGACTGCACAGCTTGGTGTAAACCTTCTCTTTTAGTAGTGAACCTGAGAGGTACTTGTTTAACTCTGTCCTAAAGCATAGATAGCATGATACTCTTAAGCGTTTCATGTTCTTGTAAAGAACGTAAATATTATATTGATTCCAGCATTTTATTACGCATGTCTACTGATTCCACCTGTTCTTAACCTCTTGTCCATTGGGATTTTTTTGTTAGCATAAAAGGTCAGCACTAGCAAGTAACATAATCTATGCTTAGGAAAGTAAGAACAAGAAGCTACAGTGGCAATGTGCAGGAAAGCTCAAGGGCTGAATTATGATTACTAGATCAGGCTCATTTATCCTTCAGGATAGTTTCATGAAGAGGAGGAATTCTTAAAACCTGAAGAAATCTTGAATTGAATGAATTCTGTGCTGGCCTCTGACCGATGAAGCAGCCTCACAGTGTTCTGAAGACACACTTCAGCCACTGCATGGAAAACTCCTCTGTCATTCTGACCATAGGGAGGTCCCTGCTTAGCTAGAGCAATATAGATCTTCAGGCATTTTTGCACTCAGCATAACTTGGAGAGATATATATGATTAAGTGGAAAGCCACTGGGTCCTGACCCTGACCTGAACATAAATGTTTAGCCGGTATATATCACAGCCACTTCCTCATCGTGCAGCTAGGATTAATTAAATAGGTCATTCATATTCCTTAAGAGGGGCAAATCACCTCCTCATACAAGGGGCATTCTTTACACACTCTGATGTACTCTGATGAGTACTTTCTAACTATTGACTTCTGTGAATAACTGCAGAGGTAAAGCTTTCCTGGTCCCCTGTTTAAGGTATGTTAATTTCCCTTAGTTTCACTTCTACCTTCTGGAACTGTGAGATCCCAAATTTCATAGACAGGACGTTTTAAAATTGGCCTGCTACTCTGTTGTAGTCACTTATAAATGAACCTTCTAAGGATAGGCATATATGCTTGGTTTTATTACAGAATATCCCTGTCAGGCAATTGTAACAGATATGCAGAAAAAAAGGACCAAGTTTATGAAGGAAAATCATTTGTATAACTGGAGCAACACTAACACTAACAACCTATTATTATTGTAAATATTTGCTTAACATTAACTCTAGTCAAATTTACAGAATAACAGATAAATTCATGTCTTTGACAGCTGTTACAGGAAAATTTTTTCCATTGAAAGTTATTTTCTCCTTTCCATGGTCTGAAAAATTGCAATTTTAGCTTCCTTTGACTTTTTTTTAGAAAACAGCAAAAAAAAAAAAAAAATTTGAAATTTCCATTTTCATGACCTAAATTCAGAAATTGTTCGTGAAAATAGCTTCAAAGTTTTTTACTTTAGCTACTTCAGTGAAGGTTTAATGTAACTATTGCACTTTTTTACGGGAAAAAAAAAAACTGACACTGGTGCCTAAAGTCGTTTTTTCAGCTGTTAATTGTCTAAAATGCCTAGAATTGTGCCTTTGATAAGGTAGACAATTATTTCTGGTGTTTCAGTGGGATATTTCTAAGGATATATTCCATAATATAGGAACTGTACCTATTTTTGCCAGGGACATATTTCCACAGTACTATGCACTGTAGTACAGAGAAACATTTCTGAATGAACTTAACTTACTATTAGTAGTTAGCTGAAAGGTAACTTGGATATGAAGACTGTTCCCTTAACAGAGGTCTTTTGGAGAAAGCTCAACAGAAGAATCTTTCTGAAATTGAGGTCAGTATGGCAACAATTAATATTAATAAAAGCATAATTTCTGTGTGAGTTTCAACCCAAGAGGATTAAATAGCTGGTTTACTGTCAACAGCAAACTTCCTTAGCACCTAGTGGCTGCCTGCTGGCAAATGTGTACACACGTGTTAAGAAATCCTCCACTGAGTGCCCGTGGAAAAGACCTGTAAACTTGATGCCTATACAGGTAATTTAGCAGAAACTGGAAAAAAGACAGAATTGGTGGACACCTGGATAAAATACGAATTACTGTGAAAAAAATCAGCATGGCCCTGTGAAGCAAATCTGTATTTTACAGACTTCTTGGTTTGTTTTTTTTTAAGAGATCAGGAAATGTAATCTTGTTCATATACTTGGATTTCAAACAGATTTTTGCTAAATTCCACAAATAAAGGCTTCTAGGGAACTTAAACAGAGCTAATGGAGGAATGAGGAAATGTGCCTGCTTGTGTACATGATTGAGTAAAAGACAATAAACAGAAGGCGGGATTACATTTTCAGGTCTTTCAAGGGAAGAATGTGACAAACGAAATTCAGGGATTAGCAATGGTATAAATTCCCATACAATATCACGGATCATGTTTCCTATGTGTCTATACCACAGTGTTCACTTACTCCACACCATCACATACCTCAAGCGCAGTCATTCTTTCCACGTGCACTGACTGTTCTGGTGGCAGGAATGTCTTCTTCAGATTCCACCCGACTCTGGATTTTGGAAATTTTTCTTTCTGCCTGTTTAGCTGTGAAAAACCAACCACCACTGGATAGGTCTATTCAATACTCTTTACTACTCGCATAGAATTTTCAGCGCGGTTCTGAACCTACAAAGGAGGTTACAATAACCTGAAAACATAACATTATTGTGTGTTATCTTTCTGATGAGAACAAGCTAATCCACAATTTAAGCATGTATAAATCCAGTTTAGAACACATATGTAAACAGAGTTAGCTTATTAAACTAGGTAGTGGATATGTTCTTAGGGTTTAATTCACATCACTCCTACAGGGAGCCGTGATCAACATGGCAAATATGTGCTGAATTGGTAAGAAGGCTAAATTTACACCTAGATTTTCAGGATCTGTCTAACAGTGGATAGGAATCCGGATTTGAAAATTGTTTCTGGGGACTATCTCTGAAGGTGACTGTCACAGTTTGAAATTAAGAGGCTGTTGTCTCCGAAAGGTTTCTTATCTTTTGTGACTCCTTTAGCTTCAGGGAAAATGTAAAACCACTGAAGCCTACACAAAAGGACTTTAAGTGACTCATTAAGGCTTGTTTTAGGCACAGGAACACAAAAAAACAATGCAAAAACACAAGTTTTAACTTAAAGGCGGGGGAACAGAAATCGGTTTAATACTTAACGCAATTAAAACCTGAAATCAACCATTTAAAGTTAAACAAGACCGGTCCAAAAGGAGAGGGTGAGAGATTAATAAATACATGTATGTATATATATAAAATACATTCCCTTTCCCCGCATGTTGAATCAACATCCCTGCTTAAACAAAGAACGTGCCACACGGCCGCTGTTCCCAGGAGGTGGAGGAGAATCACCAAATGTCTTGAACCTCCAGTTCAGTCTGGAGATGAACTGTCCGAGCAAACTTTCACAAAAAGGGCTTTCCTCTCACCACTTGTAGAAGACCCCATCTTATCTTCTTCCTTAGGGGTCACTGGGGTATCCCTCTGTAGGAAGCGACGTCTGGGTTGGATCCTGGCAGGACAGATCCCCACCAGCTTGAGGGCGACGATCCTTCTCGTGACCTTCGGCATTGGTTCTCTTGATTTGGGGTTGTGGACGCCTTGCATACCCCTTTTCACCCTCCCGAGGAAATGGAAAGTACTTGTGAAAGAAATCTTTTTACTCCTCCGTGGAGGCAAGCAACATTCTGTCTCTCTATGTCAGAAATCTGTCTCTTGGTCCTGTTCTGAAAACTCAGATGTGCGCTCCAGGGCGTGTCAGAAAACTCCGGTTTTTATACACTCATTTGCTGAGGCATGATTGAAATGTCTCTACTCCCAATCAGGGAGCGAGAGGGTTTGTGGCTTCTCTTCCCCAAAACCATGAGGAAACTTTCTGCTCATTGTGAGGGAAGGAGAAGGGGGGTCTCAGCCCTCACTGGCACCATGTTAACCCATTACAGTGACTATAAAACGTTATTTCATTTCATGACCTTGAATGTTATAAAGGAGCATTATGAACAGAGGTCTTGAAAAACAAGATGATGAACTCGTCTGTTGACATCTCAAGATAAAGTGGGGTGAGTGGGCATTATTGTTTCCATTCAAACTGCAATAAGCAGCTGAAATTTAATACCAAGACTGTAGCAGCTTTTAAGAAAGACTGAGATTTTAAAAAGTGTTCATGCTTTAACAAGAGTAGTTTGAAGTATAAACAAGAGCATTAATATAGTTTTCTCTTAGCTTAATACAAAAAGGTGTGAGAGAAAAGTTTTGTTAAAATTTTCATTTTCCTATCACTTGCAGCTGCAGTGTTAAAATTGAAGTATTTATGGTAAAAAACTGTGGTGCTCTAGTATGATCTGCAAGCTAACATAGATCTTAGCCACTGAGAAAAGCAGAGGCATGCAGAGCTACATTCATGCAGCTGTAAGGAAGAAAGTTGTCTTCAGCAAAGCTTACCAGCTTGGTTTCAGCACTATACCAGTGTGATCATACTGCTCTCGTAGACCCAGCTTGGGAACGTGCATTCTCTGCATCTTCTGAAATTTCTGGACCCTGAGTTAGTGTACAAAAAGCTTTCTTGACTGCTTCTGATGTATTCATTATTGTTGATAAATATGTCAAATAAAAAAGATTCTCCGCTGAAAGTTGTCTTTATGGTCCATTGCAATGCTTGGAGGGTATAAGAAAAGTGGGTAGAGGAGAAAATAGCCTTGAAAAGTGTTTATCATCAGCAAGCCATGATGATGATGATGATGATGATGATCAGCATGCTCAATGAGTACATTAGAAACACAGCACTCATGCAGGCAAGCTCAGCAATTAAAGCGAAATGCTTGCCCTGTTATTTCTCCCTTTACAAACTGATGCTACTCAAACAAGAATTTAGTTATTTCCACAAAATTAATTTACACTCTGTATATAATTTAATCTTAACTAACTTTAGATGTTTATGTTGTAAACACCTAGTTTACAATAGTTTTGTACTAGTTGTGCTAGCAGCACTTTATGATCAATTACATGAGATATTAAAATGAGACTAATTGTAACTCAGGCCTATTTTTCTACATTGTCAGAAAGAGGAATATTAGCCATTAATTCAAATACAGACATCCATGTCCTAGATTTCACAAGTTAGGCACAATTAGCCTCAAGTCTGTATGTTTTCAAAGAACACATTGGCCATGTTCTTAAGCCTCTATTGAGTTATTTACAGACATATGAAACAGCCTTCATCTGGGTACAGCCTTAACAATTTACAATAGTGAAGGTTTAGTTTGTAATTGCAGCAGAACTACCTTCATAAGTCTCCTTCTGTTCATGCGCATATTTACTTTTTTTTTTTTAACTGAAACTTCTCTGCCTTACTTTTTGATACATTTGTTTGTTTGGATCTATTTCATGAAATCACCAAAGCATGAGTTGCTGTGTTCTGGTAACAAAATTACAATGATTTTCCTTCAATTAAGGGCAATAAATCAGTGCAATAATTACTGTTATTTTAAAAGGGACCTCTAATCCTACAAAATAGAAAAAGACATTTAATCAAACACAAAAAGTGAAGCAAAATCCACAAAATTATAAATCCTAACGCAATATTAAATAATTTGCAAAGTGATTTAAAGTAAAGAAATTAAAAATAAATTTATAATCCAATCATGATTTAACATCATAGATTTATTAAATTAATAGTTCCTTGACATATAATATCAGAACTTTGGAATGAAGAATATTGCTAAACAGAATTTATTTTATTAATCCAAAAAACCTCTATCGTGTCATGTCAGGCCACCACTTCTGAGGTGGGAGTTTGATCGCTGCCTGCACAACCAGGACACTGTTGATTCATGAGGGCTGACTTACCTGAATGCTGAGTCTGCCACAGCGCAATGGCAGTGAGTGGTGGTGTGGTGCCAGGTGCTCCTGCTGGGTTGAGGACAAGGGGTGCCCTCAGGGATGGATGCAGGTCCAGAGTACCCATCCTACTCAGGATCAGGTCAGGCCTGATGGGTGTCAGGGACCCCCAGATCCCTGACAGCCCCATGAAGTCACAGGGAAGGGGTGGCTGAGCTCAGACCTGGCTGGCACGGTGAATAAGGAATGACCAGACACGTGACTGGGCCTGGTACAGTAGCATGATGGGCAGGGCAGGGCCATTAGTTTCAGAAATTCAATAGTTTGTAATAAGTGTATCTGTAAAAAGAATGTGCCCACTTGAGTGTGTGTAGCTGTCTGTATACCAGCGCTGCACTATGGACATTTCAAAAAGCCAGAGTCTCCATGCTAGAGTTTCATAGGACTTAATACTTAGCCCAAGTAAGTTTGTTTCAGACAAAAAATTGAAATCCTGGCTATGCATTCTGGGGATTTTGATGGATGAAGTAATCCATAATGATTGAGTCAGCTCTTTTTAATGATGAAACTGATTACAGAGTGGTTACTTGTTCCTTGTCCTCAGAAAGACAGATATTGACCATGGTTTTCTGCCATTACATTTGACTAGAATGGTAGAAGGTATTTAACTGCATTACAACTGCACATGTACAGAATGATTAAACCATGAAAACACGA
>NW_010413207.1:0-12378 GCF_000710305.1 Buceros rhinoceros silvestris | reverse complement strand
ACGCTGTCCTCTCAAATCACTTCACTGTACACTTTAGATCCACTTATCCAGAAGCTGGAGACAAGTCTTCAGTGTTTGCTTTTCAATACAATGCTTTCATTATAGGTGACAGATTATCTATCCTTGCAACCATTCTAGGTAAAAAGTTAATCTTTACTGACGCTGCACTTTCCTGTAGATGTGATATTATGTTTATTTTCAATTGAGCATAAAAGGAAGTTTGCATTATCTCTGTGTATACCTGCTGTATAGGCACTGTCTGTATAGCTTGACATTCTAGAACTGGCCACTGCCCTTGTTCTTCAGAAATGAATCACCACATAAATTGTTAAGTTGTGGCACAAATCTCAGACCAGATTTAGTTCACCTTACTGTCCATGTGTCATCAGCCTTTCACATGGTGCTTTGTCAAGAGGTGCCTTTGCTACGTAATCTTGAGCACTACTTTCAGACTTAAGTCAGATGCTTTTTGTGTGTTAGAACTGTATCTGAAATTTTATTTATAAATATATATTCTGCATCCTGATTCATAAATACACAACATACCCTAGTAGTTGTGAACATTCGTCTTCCATTCCCCTCTTTTTCTTCCAAACATAATGTATCCTGTTTCCTGGTAATGATGGAAATTTATGGAATAACTGTGTTGCAAGAAAAAAATACATTCACAGAATGTTGAATGTATTGCTGTGATGCCATTTTAAGGATTATGTCTCATATCTGTTGCTTTGTTTTGAGAAAAGGGTCAATTTTAAAGGATCCCTATAAAAAATAAATATTACTAGAGAATAAATAAATATTACTAGAGAAGTATTAGTTAATCACTGTGAAAGTACAACATTGTCTCCTCCCTTTAAAGTTACTTAGATGATAGAAATATTTTGACCTGTTGTTTTTACTTTGAATAAAGGAGTAGCCTTGAAGGATGGAGTATGTGTAAATGCTTCTATGATGACAGAACCACACACACTATCATGAAATATATACGTTCAGCCACATAATTTAAAATAATGACAATAATATAAAAGTAACAGTCGTTTTGCATTCCCTTATCACAAAGTTCTCCAGTCCTTCTCTTCATCTGTCTGGTTTATCCGAAATACCCTTAGGCACAAATAATAAAAAAAGGTGATATCACTTATTTTCTCAAGAGAAACATAAACTTTGGCATTATTTATCTTCTTAAAAACTCACACTATTATGCTCCAGTGTTATACAGATGCAATATATTCATGTAGTACAGATGATGATATTTTATTATATGGTACCCTTTGACACATTTGTTCATAATAGTCCCTATAAGAAGGAAAATTTTGCCCATTTCAATGCTCCAAAGAGTTTGTGGGTAGAAATTATGGCATGCTCCATACTCCAGTATATCAAAAGCAATTGTGGGGTAAATATACAGAAGTGTTGTGATGCTTGACTTCAATGTGCTTTTCTGCAAAGGTACCTGTGGAGTGCCCTGAAAGAATTATATGCCTACAAAGAGAGTTCACAAAAGACTGCACCTTGAATAGAACTCCGTCAATAGTGGTCAATGGGAAGCGAAAGGAGAAATTTACTGGGAATGGTATATTCCAGTAGGTGGGATGGTATTAAATTCATGGTTTCCTATATACTTCTGGGACTAATCTTAATGTTATAGTTAGATATTAGAGAGTTCAAACTCTTGCAGAGGTATGTGGTGGGATATGAATATCTTGATGGAAACTTACAGCTATGCCATCAAAAGATGCATCCAAAAAAGCAGGAGCCTCCTTCCAAATTTTGTTCCATGAATATCTACATGATCTAATAGTGAGTTGTAGATTAAAACTACAGGGGAACTTAGCTTACCAAACTCTTTTCCTAACAGCTTTCTAATATGCAGAAAAACACTGGAGTTGTTAAGTTTATTATTGAAAAATGCAAGACAGTTTTATATGAAATATATATAAGTTTCCCATTTGTGGACCCAGACGATTATGAAAACACAAGAATTAGTACAAAGTGCTTTCTACTTTGTAAGAAATCTTACAGAAGTTTAAATGGCATATGAAATGACTGAAGATAAAGAATCCTAACAAGATTGTACAGGTACTCGCGAAGAATCTTTGCTCTAAAGTCCTACAAGAGAGACACAACGAACTGCTACATGAAATGATACAGAGATGGATAATTATGTGAGTCAGTGGAATGTTATAGCAAAGAGTTAAGTGCAAAGAAAGAAAAATGTGGTAATTTAACCTTGATATTCACAAACACCATTTTGTTCTGGAAAACAAATGATTAAATACATTTGAAAAAGAACACAATGAAGTCAGAAGAAAAACAGACCACAAGGTGAACCTTTAAAGAGAGAAAGTGAAAGGAAGAGAAAAAAAAGTAACTATGACAACTACATCACAGTTAGATGTCTGAGTCTTAAATAAAGGAAATTGAATGAAATACTGCCCTCTGTATATTAGCAAAGTGATGTCACAGCAATACTGATGGATACTGAAAGAAAATACTTGTAATGTGAGTGAACGACCCAAGCAAAAATACCTGATTTGATTAAAAACCTCCTCTGGAACGAAAAAGACATTTTGTGCTAGGGGCAATACAATTGACCTTCACAGAGGTGCTTGTGATGCTTAAAAAGAATAAAGAAGAGTCATGTGAGAGCTTTTTGGGGTACTTATACTAACGTGGTAGAGGAAACAATTTTGTCTTCTTCAAAGAATACAAACAATAGCTTAGCATCTTTGCTTTCAACAGTCTTCCTGTAAGAAGTTGCCATTCATATTGTTACAAGATTGGAATGAAGTAGGTATCTGAGGTTTGCATTCACAGTTATGACCTTTGTTCTCAAGCTAGGTTCATAACACAGCTTGATTTTCTTCTTAAAAGGTATGATAAAAGTTGGGTCATTTAAAAATCACAGAGCCAGGGACAATGGTGGATTGTATAGTTATTTGTGGGGCTGGCTCCAACCCCATTGAAATTTTTTTAAAAAAAATACAAATCAGAACATTAACAGGAAAGGAATAGAAAATGTCTTCAGGAATGTCTTGGGAAGGAATATCTTCTCTGGGAAGGCAGAAGACGGTTTCAGACCAGTGCTCCAGAATGGGTCAAACTGAAAGATTTAAAGTGGCCCTCATTCCTCACCCAGGTGAGTACTCTCTTTGTTAGAGCACAGGTGGGTAGAGAGGGGCAGCTATGCAGCTATGGTGTCATGCAGGCAAGATAGTTGATGACTGCATTTGATTTCAGAGTCTAAATTCCTCTGATGACTCTAATCCTCTCCTCTTTTTCTCATCTCCTCTGTGGTATACTGGCTAATGCTATATAATGCTCATTCAGTCGGTGAGGGACAGATAGCTGAATCTAGTGTCCATTGGTAACTAAGCTAGACTGAGCCTTATGTCTTCTGGTGAACCAAAGCAGCACTTCAGTGAATAAGTTCTATTTATTTTCCTTAACCCTTCCAGTTTGTTGTCTGTTATGTCATGATCCTGGTTACCAGTATAGGTGAATAAACACCCAGTATTACCCTTCTCTATTCAACCTTAACAGAAGCTGGTAACTGTCTTTAAAACTGGCCAAAGCCTTACAGAAGATTGATTTTGAAATATCATGGGGAAACAGGAAGACTGCATATGACTGAATGCTTGTGATGCAGAAACTTTAACACAAAATGATAAAGGCAGCAAATAAACTAGAGTGAAGGAAGCTAGGATGTTGAGTACACAAGTTTGTGGTTTATCACCTATTCATCAAAAAATCAGTTTTAAGAGTTTGCCCAGTATGATCAACTTCATTTTATGAAGTTGTAAAAAATATGTAACCACAAATTCATCCCGAGAGTTGCTATGAAAATGTAATTTATTCTTTTCAAAATTTGGTTCATCATTAGTATACTAGAATTTTTAACTATCAGTCTTACCAAATTAGAATTGTTTCTAGTCTTGTGATAGGTGTCCTGTGCAAACTAAATGAATTCTTTAACGAGGACTTCAATTATCCCTTTGAAAGAACGTCCTCTGTTTCACAGTCTGGACATTTTGTGTTATTTTTAATGATATTTAGTCCAGAATTTCTACATTCAGTTTCACTTTGACAGTTAGTCTCACAAATGTTTGAGCCAATCTTAGAAATCAAACGGTTTTAGGAATCCCCAAAATTACCATCCAAGAGAAGCAGAAGAGTAGAAAGGAAAATATTCTTTGTGATTATCTGTTATCTACAGTCTCAGAGAATTAATGCCGATGAATTCCTCCAAAGCACTGCTGAGTAGTAGCAGTAGTTGCTCTTTTGCCATATTGTGGCTGCAGCTCACTAGATCAGTAAATACCATGTGAGATTGCAAGTTCTACTTCATGCCTTTATGGAAAAGTGTGTGGCATAAGCCAGGAAATAAAATCTCATACAGTAGGGAGTATGAGATCGAAAGATGAGAATGCATTTACTTCCACAAGAGTATTAACATTCTGGAACAGAGTGCGAGATCTATGCACTTAGAATAAAATCCAGATCTAAGGAAAAGCAATAGCACACTTTAAGGTAGGTTAATAAAGAATTTTTTCCTGAAGAGAGCTCTTTGAATCTGTTTTCATTTTGTTCAATGGTGCTGGGATTTTTAAACATGAAGTCAAGAGGTGGTAAGTGTCTGCCATGCTGTCAGGTCTCAATAAAGAATTGCCAAAATACGAGTGTAACTTTTATTGAAAATGGTGGCAAATTTTGCTAAAGTACTTAAAGATTCTTCTCAGTTTGTCTTTGTGATGGAAATAGTATGAACATTTCTTTAGATAAGTAGATAGTTTTTGAACTATAAGTATTATATATAAATTAATTTTTAAACTTAGATTCTCTTACTGGGTAACAAGTCATGTTCAGGATAGGTTGATCATACATTTATGTTTGTTATCCTGTATGTATGCATGAGAAAGAAACATACTTTGACCTGGCAGACAATCCTGCTCTGGACTGAATTTTTTCATTATAGACAGAATTTTTTTCCTTTCAGTGCTTCACGGTAATATTGCATTTGTTCACTTCATGTCAGATGCTCATGACAGAATCAAGTACTGAGTTCAGATCCTTTTGGGGGTATTCCTAAATGAATTGAACTGTTGCTTTTACCTTCAGTCATGCTATGATTTCTATTCCAGGGAAATTAAAATTTCCTTTACCCACTTCTGCATGCGCTCACCAATATTCAGTATTCAGTCACATAAGAATCTTAATAGAAAAGGAAAAAGGGAAAAAATTGTGAACAGGCACTTAAGCCCCTAACCTTAAATATATTTGCAATTTTGTAATGGACTTTGATGCTAATAGAATGAGGCATGGCTTGTTCTAGCTAAGAGGAAATCACTGTTCTAAAACAGGTAGCAATTTTTCTCACCTAGCTCTGACAATGAAAATCAGTCCACATTTCCTGTACTCTTATTATTGAAAGACTTGGGACCAACTTTAAGCAAAGACTGGCAATCATGTTTAGGTGTTTGGTCGTTCAGATGGGTGGAAATTGCCCAAATACTGTTTCTAAATTTCCCAGTTGAAGTACCGTGTATTCCAGTGCATCATGTCAAGATATTTTGTATCACGTTGTCTAACACAGTGTGACTGATGCTATGCCTCAGAAATAGAAGTAACTGACAGTGCCTAATCTAATTCATGAAAACATGACCTTCAGAAGATGTATTTCAAGGTATATGCTATGCAATATTTTTATATGCCCTCTCATTTAATTTCTGTTGACCTGATTGCAGATTTTTCTCAGGAGCTTGTCCCTTGCAGCAGTAAATTTGGTGTCACTCCTTTTCAGAAAGCTCTGTTAATTTCCACAGCATATGAATCTTATCTGTGAATATTTCAGAAACTCGGGTGTGGACATCTTTGTTTTATCTTTGGAATTATAGGAGCTTAGGTGTGATAAACTATATTCATATAACCATCAAAATACAAATAAGTACTCTGTACACAGTTTTGTTTCTTGCACGCTTATAAGGTGTTACACCTTTGAAGAGTTCAGTGGGTGTGGTAACTCAATTCAGAAACTGTAAAAGCTTTCTAATGATATGGCTTCAAAGAGAAACTAATTGAAAAGAGTCTTGGATAACATATTTGATTCAACTGTATTAGCTATTAGCTTCTCAATATTTTCTGTCATCAAAAAATGATATTTGAAGCTATGTGCTGACAAGTTGCATGAAGTTATAAGTAGATATATATAAAATGAGCTAATAAGCACAGAAATATCTCATTCATTCTGTGCAGCTAAGTTTAGTCCTTTACAGAATACATAATTATAAAAAATAAAAACCTGAATAAATAACTTGCAACTCATCAGATTTTTATGATTATGAATAACAAATTAAAAAAACCCCCAGGAATTATTTCCACTAACTAATGAACAAAATATTAATATATTTTGGAGTTTTGTGTAAGCTTTTTAATCTAAACATCAGATAGTGTCAAGAAACTGATAACTTTTTATGTTGGCAGCATGTTATTTTGACAGGTTAATCGAAATACTACATGTGAGCACAAAAAGGAAATCTGGGATTGCTTTGTTGATCTTCCTATGTGAGAATTATTTTGCTATGTTGCTATAATCTGATATTGTATGTTAGTTAGAACTAAGCCTTATGAAACATCACCCTGAAGGTCAAAATTACTCTGTTGTGAATTTAAACCAAGTGTTCTAATGCAGGAAAAGAGGTTTGCAAACACACAGCTCTGTCTCCTGCAAATCTCATGGGCATTCTCAACTGCTGACTCCTTATCTTAATGTGTAACAGAATAACCAATTACTGTCAAAGTTACCAGACCCATCAGACTTCTATTACATTAACCTTATGCACTGGTTCAAGAGAAATGCAATAAATCCACTGTTAAATTAATTACTAATTTTAAAGTTATCATTAAATAATATGATTCCAAAATTGGCATAAATCATGTGGTTAAGTATCAAATTAAGTATCAAGAAAGGCAAAGGAGTGGCAAGTCCTGTTGAGAGGATTTCATTATCTTCATTTGCTCAGAGCCTTGAGAGGTCGTAATTTTAACCTTGTATGGGTCCAAACCATATGAAAATTATTCATGTCACCAAAGGCCAGCAATAACTCTTAATTCCATGGCATATTAATGACCAACAATGAATGAGCCCCTTAAGTGTCTCATTTATTGTCTTATATATGAAAATATTTTAGAGATTAGTGGGGAAATTGTTTGAATTAATTAACTGAACTGACGCTCAAGGGAACTAGTACAAGATTTTCAGACAAAGGCTGAGAATTTACAATAATGACATTTCTTTCACGGTTAGAAAATATAGTACCAGAGGGACTTTGAGGCACTCGTAACATTTTAGCTGATGTCTGTTGAGGGCTTGAGATTCCTCTGAAAGCATTTATTTTATTCATTGGAGAGTCCTCTCAATTACAGCATGAAAGGCATCACATTAAAATAGCCATGAGGCCCACACATTTCACCATTTAAATGGGATTGGATAATTGACACAATGAAAATTCAGAATGTAAATGGAGACTATTAAAGTAATAGGATCGTTTATAAAAAATGCTTTTTTCAAGAAAGGTAATGTGCAAAAGATAAAAACCAGTACTGTGTTGAACAAGGGTAACAACCAAAGTGTATTGAACAGGGTTCTTTTTTTCCTTCTTTTTTATGATGTCTGTTAAGAGAAATCCCTGGGTTCATAAATGCAACCCTGCATCCTTATACTTTATGGTGGCTGGCCCAGGTGCTGGGCAGGACCACAGTGGATGCTTTGAATTAGTTTAAGGTTCTAGACCATGTTGTCATTATTTTTTGAGCCTAGAATCATGGTATGATTTATTTCTTAGTTTCAAGGCCAGAATGAGTTAGGAGAAAAAGATATAAAGCTAAGTCAGACAGTGCCTGTGTTGATTTCAGTTTCTACTATGATCAAATACAAATTAGAATATCAAGTGATCTGCAGGAGAGGCCAGCCTCTATATAATCATAGAAGGCCGTCTCTTTGAACCTCCCTCCCCCTTGAAGTGAGCAGGGCCATCTTCAACTAGATCAGGTTGCCCAGATCGCCATCCAACCTGGCCTTGAATGTTTCCAGGTATGAGGCTTCTACCACCTCTTTGCACAACCTGGGCCAGTGTTTCACCACCCTCACTGTAAAAAATGTCTTCTTTATTGTCCTGGTTTAAGACAAATAGGATTAGTTTACCTTTGGTTTTGTCCCAAAGCACATGTGCCTACGGCCATATACCCTCAGAATGCACAAACTCATTCAACCTTGGAAAACACGCATGTGTAGCAGAGGAGAAAAATAGACACATCAGACAGCCAATGGGATATTCTCCCATGATGTCAGCATACCTCATTGACTTTGGAGTTTTGACATGCCCCAGTGTTGGGGGGTCTCTCCCCAACTGTTAGGGTCACCAGCTGTGGTGGGCACCAGTTGTCACGATCGGTTGGGACGGACAACGCGACAACAGCTTGTGTGCAAACAAAGCCTTTATTGAAATACAAGTGCAGCAACTGTGCACTGCCACGCGTTCTCTCTTATCACATAGATTTACAATCTTCTAGTACTTGTTTATTATACGTGCCTTACTTAGATTAGTTTCAAGTGCACTCTCCTCCAATCAGCTACTGACCAAACCTCTCTGTCTCCTCCTAAATGACACGCCTCCTGCTGTTGACTGACAGCAGGCTAATTTGGCTTCTTCCCTGCGGGGGTCACGTCCACACCCCAGCACTTCCTTTGAAAAAACGCTGGAAAGTGTATTTTCCTTTGAAAAACACAGAGGCAAGTTGGCGTGGTCTGCTGCTGCGAATGTTATGCTGCTACTACCACCACTGCCACCATGGCTGTTGCCACTTCCCTGTCCACTGCTCTGCCGCTGCTGCTGCCTGCCCATTTCCAATGTTTCAGCCAAGTGACATGAATGGAGTTCAACCCAGTCGGCAGCCAGTCACAAGCAGTGTTCCTCAGGGCTCAGTGCTGGGTCCCGTTCTCTTTAACATCTTTATCAATTATCTGGATGGGAGGATCGAGTGCACCCTCAGTCCATTTGCAAATGACACAAAGTTATGCAGATGGGCAGATCTGCTTGAAGGTCAGGAGGCGCTACAGAGCGATCTGGACAAGCTGGATCGATGGACCAAAGCCAATCGTATGAGGTTCAGTAAGGTCAGGTACCTTAGGGAAGGCACTCTGCTTAGGGAAGGGTGGCTGAAAAGCTGCCTGGAGGAAAGGGACTTGGGGCTGTTGGTCAGTAGCCGGTTGAATATGAACTAGTAGTGTGCTCAGCTGGCCAAGAAGACCAGCGGCATCCTGGCTTGTATCAGGAATAGTGTGACCAGCAGGGGAAGGGAACTGACTTTCCCCCTGCACTTGGCCCTGGTGAGGCCACACCTTGAATCCTGTGCCCAGTTTTGAGCCCCTCACTAAAGGAAGGACATTCTGGTTCTGGAACATGTCCAGAGAAGGGCAATGAAGTTGGTGAAGGGTTTAGAGACTAAATTGTTCACACATATCAATCGCACCACTCAGCTTGGTATCATCTGCAAACTTGCTGAGGGTGCACTCAATCCCTCTGTCTGTGTCATTGCTGAAGATATAGTAAACAGCATTTGTCTCAGTAAGGACCCCTGAGGGACACCACTTGTTACCAATAATAAAAAAAAAAATAGTTTTTCTCACCTGTTCTCTCTCTTTTTTTTTTTTTGTAGTTACTTGTTTATTTAATCAACAAAAAGAAAAGGTAGAAGTTGAAGTCTACACCAAAGATCATTGGAGACTTTCCTGTTCTGATGATTTATACCTGATTTTCAGTTAAAAAACCTCTTCTTCTCAGTGAGATAGTCCAACTCTCAGAAAACTGCCTTCCAAAAATTTATTTAAAAAAGGATCATACTGAATATTTTCAGCTACTGTAGGGTTTAGAGTTTTTTGGGGGTAGGGGTTGGGTGAGGTTTTTTTCCCTGTTTTTGTTTATGCCTGTTATTTTTTAAATAAACTTGCTTACTTGGAATAAACTTAATAATGCAAAGTATTCACTGTTTTATTTTTATAAGTTATACTTTCCTGACACTCAACATTACTAGATTTTCCAAACCTTAGCAATGAACTGAGAGCCCTGAAACACTTTTACATCTTTTCAGCATATCCTGAAAGTGATTATAGTGTCTAAAGATTGGCTGGCAAGGAATTCGTGGAATACCCGGCAGAAAACACTGAGGACAGGTCCTAATAAAACCAGAAGCTTTAGGCTGTGGGATAATCATCAGAAAGGAGAGGATAAAAGTGTCTCTTCAGGTCTGAAACTATGCTTAATGGGGCTACCTTGCTATCTTGGTCAGCATCGGGCAGGAAGAAAAGTACTGCATTCTTAACTGTGAAAACGTATTTACCTTATGTAATGGAAATAACACACAGTATTCAGGAGAAGCATCCATCTTTCTCTCTCCCTCCTCTTACACCACTGTTCAATCAGGTTTGCCACCTGGCTTACCTTGTTCCTGTCCGGTTAACGGAGTAAAAGCCAGTACCCTGAATTAGACGCCTATACTTTGCATATAGTTAACAGGAAAAACTGTGCATTGAAATGGTCTTTCATGCTTGCCATTCAGGGTGTCTAGTTTCATCTAAAAAGGACAGCATAGAAGTATGAGACAAATCACAAATCTTTCAAAGACAGGAATGGAAGTAAAGGGCTTTGTAGGTTGCACCTGCATCATTAAGGGATCAGAGCTTAGAAATGCAGTCCCTCTTTTTTTTATTATTTTTTTTTTACCTCCCCGGAAGAGCTAAACACATTGTCCTCTTCAGATTAAAAAGGTTCTTCAGCCCTCATGCCCTAGGCATTGCAGGGGAAGTGTATAGGATCATAATAACATTTCTTAAAACTAACATCAAGTTAGGGTAAGTCTGAGGTTATATTATTCTTTCTTTTTGAAAACCCTCATCCACTTATATTGCCTGCTATTGGCTGTCCCACACAGAGGTTGTTGTACCCAAGAAGGTAAAAAAATATGTAAAATATTCCAGAATGGCAAATTGTTTCCCCTTTGGGAAGAAATAGACTGCATAAATGTTTCCACAATGCAAAGAAATGCCCTGTGTTGCCTTACAAAGTTTCCACCTACATCCACATGCTCTGCTTTTCAAACTACATGACATTTCTCTGAAATTTGCTGAACTATTAACATACTTGGTGATTTTTAAGAATATGTAAGCATTTCTATCAAGTGCATTAAGTAATGATTTCTTTAAGCACATCTCCTTCCTTTTCAGGTTTCATTTATGAAGAAAATAGTCTACTTTTTCTGTTTGCAAATGCATTTTTGATGAAAGGAACAATATTTTACAGAAACTCATTATTCATTGCTTATATGTCTTTCGCTTCGGCTATGCTTTTTAATATGTTTTATTAATTTTGATGAAGCTTACTTCAGCTTTTCAAGTGGTACTTTTTCCAGAGGCCATCTAAATTTAACTAACTTCTTATTTCTCTTCTGCTAAGAGCAAAACTTACAGGTGCATATACCTTAGTGTATGCAGACTTAGGCTGGACTCAGATATCTAACTTAAACCTAAAAACTTGTATGTAGAGGTCTAAGAATGAACGTTCAGCATTTGAAAATAAATCTTCACCACCATTCCATCTCTCTTAGGCTAAAATCCTTGCTAATTATCTGTTTATTTGATGAAGATATTAACTTCTATAACTAGCTAGAACAGCAGCAAAAGCCCTTTCTTATATTATACCCGCAGACTCATGCAAAGGTTGCTAGGGCTGGTGGCTGGCTCGCACCTTGTGCTGCATATTGCAATGTATTACCACACAGTATGCAATAATTATGTTCGAATTATTACCCTCAAATAATTAAAAAAAAGGCTGTTCTATTCACCCAAAAACCATTGCAATGAGAAATGCAGAAAGACTTGATGTGGCTGCTGTAGCCAGGCAGAAACAGAAAATACTGCTTGTCCATCATTCCTATATCACCTGTTCGAGGTCAGTACCTACCTGCATTTATCGCTTTGGTTCATCTTCTCTTACCAAATAAAAAAGGGTATGAACCTAAACTCAAAATTTCTGGTCTATAATGGCCTATTAGATAAAAATGTAAATATAATGATTCCTCACCCTGCGTATACATATCAGCAAGTCTGGTGTTCAGTTATAAAATACACAATCGTTACATGTGCAAAAAAAGTCAATAAATCTTTAAGTATATGTCAGTGAGGCAATGCTATGTAAGCATTTAAAAGTTGATGCAGATGCATCTCTATATAACAATGTATGCCTTCTGGAGAAACCCCATAAATCTTTATTTTTACTTGCCTCCTTCTATTTCACTGATAGGTTTAGCTATCTTTTATAATATATA